>NW_028277030.1:129780335-129931753 GCF_059951505.1 Python bivittatus | reverse complement strand
ATCTTAAACAAGAAAGCATCATTCTATAAGCTATCATGGCCAATGCAGTTATAACCAACAGGAAGGTAAGTTGGGAGGCTTTCTGTTAATTCTTTAATGGATTTTGTGAGTGACAGATGCATTGATTAATTGCTTGGAAGTAAGACTATAACAGCTCTGGAATTAAATGCTGCTCCAATGATTTATGTAAGAAGTTTACCTAGGACTACCAGATCTGGACTGAAGAATCCAGACCATCACTAGCTGGCAGCAAAGAAATACAGGGGAAAAATATTTAAATATTTAAAAATTTACTAGGTTAGGTCCCAGTTTGATGATGAAGAAAATAGCCTGATTTGTCTCTTACCTATTCAGAAGCAATCCAGCTCAATTCAGGGATGAAGCCAAAGCAACATTCAGAATTCTGATGACTCCCATTGGCCATGACTGGAAACCAACAACTCATTTTACCCATTTTTTAATAAGATAAATTTTGTAGATACTGTACAGTAATTAAGTTTATTATTGTAACCATAGGTCATAACATATATATTTTTTTTTAATCTGCGCTCAGTCATTACTGACTCTGCAGTGACTGCTTGGACGAGTCCTTGCAGTTTTCAAGGCAAGTGTTTCGGAAGTGGTTTGCCAGAGCCTCCTTCCTAGAGCAGAGCCCAGCTGGCACACGCAGGAGGCGGGGTTTCCATTGCTTTGCGCCCTTTTCGGGCTAGCGTGGTTTTCGCGTTTTACCGGCAACTGCTCCTGACTCCTTTCCAAGGCGCCGCCAGCATTTTTCCTCCCACCGGAGTGAGAGTACCCATTTATCTACTCACGTGAGTTTTCGACCTGTTGGGTTGACAGGAACTGGGGAGGAAACAGGAGCTCACCCTGTTTAACGCAAAGGCTGGACTCGAACCGCTGAAGCATCAGCCATTTCTGGCTGGCAACTTTCAGCATCATTAAGCCGCTGCGCCACCACGTCCCCCAGGTCATAACATACAGCATATCATAAAATACAATAAAGTAACAGATATAATAGAACACAATCAATGTATGGAGCCTTCCTGATTTCAGGCAAAAAGATGCAGAAGGATGATGTTTGTCTCTTTTAAGTTTTGATTTTTGTATATAGGAAAGTTCCTTTAACTTTTTTTTTTTTAATTATTATTCTGGGGGAGACCTACCTGAATCTTGCTGTGATATTTGGCCCTTCTCTGGGAATAAAATTTGCCAATTTCATACAGGTAGATGTAGCATATCCACAATTACACAAAGTGAGACTTCTCAATTTTACTGCAGATTTAGTGCAAAATTTCGATCAAAACAGTAGCTTTATCTTTTGAATCTGGCTTTAATAGCTCTCAATAAAAGAAGATATCTATAAACATTTAAACATTTTTAAACTATATATTTGTATTGGAAAGGGTTTTGTCTAAAAGCAAATATATTCAATCAATTTCTAGTCCTGCAGATTGTTTATCTATTCATTTGCCTATTGCAAGTAATTTAAAAGAGACTGGGACGGGGGGAGGGGGGGGACAGCAATGTTATTCTGCAGCAGTTCAGTGGGGCAAGAGCTGTTATGCCAAAAATTGTTATGAAGATGTTAAATACAACCCTCCCCCCACAAAAGAAAGAAACAGAATTGAAGGAGTTTGTTTAGAAAATGTTTGCAGTCATAATGATGCATTAGTTTAAAGAAAAACCAAGACATCTTCAAGATGGTACCTTTATTAGGACCAACCAAAATGTTACAAAATAGTCTGCAAGCATTACAAGGCAAGACCATTTAATCCCAAGACTAACATTTTGAGAGACTATGTTTTGGCATGTTTTCTGAACCAAGAACTGAAGCTGATTCATGGTTCTGTTACTACCACAGTGTTTCTCGACCTTGGCAACTTGAAGAGGTGTGGAGCTGGCTGGGGAATTCTGGGAATTGAACTCCACACCTCTTCAAGTTGCCAGGGTTGAGAAACATTGCTCTACTAGATGAGATCTGACTGAGGCAAGAGAGAAGTTACTCTTTTGTACAATAGCCTTCCCATATGCCACAATTCCCACACATATATGGGGGAAGACTTCCACTGAGGGTCTACAGCAGGCTTTCAGTTGGTTAGGGGGGAAAACCATTCACAGTCCTAGATGTCTTCTGCTTACTCTCAATTCTGCTTGCATAATTCTGTCCGCTAACTTCCCTTCCCTTAATTACTTTTATTTATTTCATTTTTGTAGCATTTTTTTCAAACTTGCCACCTAAATAGGCTGCAGTTTAGAGCACAAACATCCAGAGATAACAATTAGTGAAATAATTACACTTGTTCTGTCAGTGTGACCCTGTGACCCAGAAAGTATTACAAATCCATTTTAAAACATATTAAATGTTCATATTAATGAAGAGAATGCAGTACAAGTACCAGCAAACTAAATATTGTTAATGATTTTGAGCTATTAAATTCATTACCGTTTCTTTTCATAATAAAGCGGTTATTCACTAATTAGACCTTTTTAAACTTGTCGTTATTGAATTCATTATACGGCATGCCATTAACTCTTAGCGATCTGTAGGGGTCTGTATCTGCACAATTAGAACAATAATCATAATAGTTTCAAGGCCATATTCGTAGGGATATAGAGCTTGGAATTTCTCCTGGGGTTTTTGACAGTCACTCCATGTTCTTTTTCTCTCAGTACATTTTCTTGACACATCATGCCTAACAGTTTTGAGCTGTCACAGTAACTTTGACAACACGACTCTAAATAAAAAGCAACAAAAAACAACAACACACACACATACACAGATACATACAAAGTATTCATTTAATGGAACGTTCTGAGTCCAGGCTGGGCCTCTTTCTTTCCTCTTCTTTCTCAAGTTCACCTCACTCACAAATAAAATGGATTCCATTCACCAAAGGTCAAATAAGGAACTGGGGACAGAGAAAGAGGAAGGAAGGGAACAACTTGGCTCTTGGATTAAAAATGCAGTTCACTGGAAAAAAAGAAAATACACTTTAATTAAATACAAGGTTCAAAACCAAATAAAATTCCCTACTGTATTTCTTAAATGAAAACATTATTTCTGGTACAAGATCTTCCCATTTTTTCCCCAATGGGTCAAAAGCAGCTCATCAGTCACAGGTAGTTTGATACAGTAAGACTTTTGTGTGTGTTGTCAGTTCAGGATAATGAAAAACATATATCTGAGAGGGAGAAGGTTGCCAAGCACATACTAGCTCATGGTTGGTGTGTTGTATTTTGAATATTTTTTATAAATTGTTTTGGCTTTATTTATATGTTTCTGAAGAGACTTTTCCAAGATTATCTCGCAGTAAGGCAACTCTTCCTTGCCCTGATCATTTAACATGAAATTCCTTAGTTGAATATAAGGTGCATCTACTGGGGCTCCTTCTCAGTTTCCAAAGAGGTCAATATGGGCACAGAGAAGAAGTTTATAGAAAATCCAATACTTCCACTTTATTATAATGATTATTAGATGGTCTTTGTTTTCTAAAACCATATCCTTGATCTCTTCAACTCTTCAAAGGTTCAAATGTTCCAGCATCTAATCACATGGATCCTCCTATAGTATTCAAGCCAGTCTTGAATTCCACCTTATATCACTTTAGCCTGACAGAATGGGTGGTAGTGGATTGAATTTTAAATGACCTTCAGATATTGAAATCAGAATATGCCAAGAAAGTTTGCTGCCTGAAGTGGAATAGGAAATTGTAATGAATGGTTCATCCCACATTCACTGAGGCCAGGTATAACAAAACCTGTCCTCATTCCATAGACAGACTATACATGTATTGAGGGTTTGAGCAGAGGCAGGAGAGTACACACTGATTACAAAATCCAAGTGTCAAGGAGAGTAGGGGAGAAGAAACTTACCCAGGCTTGCCCAACAGGTTCTGCTCGGCCCTGCTCTTGCTGAAAAAACTTTGTCTTGAGACAAAGGAAAAGAAGATAGTTTGGAGACGGGAAAGGAAACAGATTATCTGGGAGGAGAAAGAAATTGCTGAAAGCAACATCCCACTACCAAATGGATTCATGATTGCTGAACTACTATAGCCAACTCATAGAACTTAATGGGTCTATATCCATGTGGGGAGAGGTATGCAGTTGGGGATTTCAGGGTTCTGTCCTCAGCCCATTATTCTTTGCCATCTTCATAAATGACTTACATGACAAAATAGCTCATAACATTTGTGGATGACACAAATGGGGTGGAGGTGGGGGGTGAGGATTGCTAAAACCTCAGAAGACAGACTCAAGGTTCAAAAAGATCTCAGTAGACTTGAACATTGGACCTCATCCAACAAAATATTGTTCAATGGCGAGAAATGCAAGTTTCTGAATGTAGGCAGGAAAAACCAGATGCACAGGTACAAGACAGGTGGTATCTGGCTCAGCAATAGAAGGATGTGAGAAGGATCTGGGTGTCCTGATAGACCACAGATTAAGAATAACCCAGCAGTGTGCTGCAGCTGTCAAAAAAAGAAAAATAAAGATAAAGTGTCAAAATCACAGGAAATGATAGTACCATTCTATGCTGCAGTGATCAGACCACACCTGGAATATTATGTCCAGTTCTGGTTGCTACAATACAAAAAGGACGCTGAGGAACTGGAAAGAGTGCAAAGAGGAGCAACAAGGATGGTAAGGGGCTTGGAGGTCAAATTCTATGAAGAGCTGCTAAAAAAACTTGGTATGTTTAGCTTAGAGATCAGAAGGCTAAGGGGAGACATGATAGCTATCTTCCAGTACATGAAGGGATGTCCCAGGGTGTGATTTATTCTCCATAGCATGATAAGGATAAGACAAGAACCAATGGCTGGAAGCTTTACAGAGGCAGGTCCAGATTTGAAATAAGGAGGAATTTCCTAACTGTGAGGAATGGAAGAGCCTGCCACCTGAAGCTGTGAGTACTCCATCACTGGAGGTTTTCAAGAAAAGATTGGACAGCCATTTGTCAAGGATGGTATGAGGATTCCGGCACTCCAAGATCCCTTCCAGCCCTGTGATTCTATGACTCTATAATAAGGTGAAGTCTGGAAAGAGCCACATGGTTTTGGTGAGCTGGTTTCCAATAGAGGCCAATTGTTAAGCTACATTTGGGTAGGAGCAAAGTTGAATTTCTCAGGGACTAGAGGTAAGGTAAGAGTGAAACGCAGTTTGGTGTAGTGGTAAGGCACCAGGTTGGTGACCATGAGTTCTAGTCCTGCCTTAGGCACAAAATCAACTGGGTGACCTTGGTTAGTCACTCTCTCTCAGCCCTAAGAAGAAGGGAATGATAAACCAGTTCTGATCTCTTGCCAAGAAAACTGCAGGGACTTGTTCAGACAATTGCCAGGAGTCAACAGTGACTTGAAGACACACAAAAAAAAAAAAAAAAAAAGAGGTAAGGAAGGGTGCTGAATTGGAGCCTAGAAAATCAGGCAACCAAACTAAAATAAAATTTTACTTTCCCTTTTTTAAAATTTTTAATAAGTGATTGTTAAATCACAAGATTGATTTTTTTTTTCCTCATCTCAAAAGAAGACAAAGTACTGTTCTCTGGTCACACACTTCAAAGCTGTTACAGATCGGAGGTGATGCTATAGAACTGGTTTTCCATGATAGTGATGGTGATGATGATGATGATGATGACGATAATGATGATGTCCACTTTATGAGTGAGTAAGATATTCAGGCTGTGACAGCACCATTTCTCTCACACACTGGTTTTGAGGACAAACAGCCTGGTCAAGGCATTTCCTTCCTCCAAGGAGGTGGGCAATGGCACTAGGAAAGTACTACATAAACCAGAACCAGAACCTGTGCCATGTACCCACATAGGAGGGAGGCAGGACTGAAGGATGCATCCAAGAGGTTCAAGGCCTCTCTTATTACTTGCCAAAGTTGTGTCCCTCTTCCAGTCATTCTCTACACAAATATAATATTCAAGTAAATCCATGACATCTCCAGGTATGTTTGGAAAAACTCTTGAATGACATTTCAGGGTCTCTGTTCTGCCTTCTCATAATTAAAAAACACAGTAAAACACTAGACCTGGAGTGAACAGCCTTTCAAATTATTGACATGCATGCCTCATATAGAAAGAAGGCTTCAGGATAAAAGAGGCAATAAAATAGAAGGAGAGGGGCAGTGAAGTGTTGCCAGTGGGTAACATAATCTTAAGGAAGAGGGCTTTAAGGGCCATCTCTGACCTCCTGGAGGCTATGGATGATACACCCATAGCTTTTAAGGCTGCTTCCAACTCAGTGATGGAATGGGGGGAGATTAAGGTCTTACTTGATACTATACTCTATATTCAACCCACGCCTAATATTGCTTAATTTTACCACCTAAGGATCAAGAAGGCGCCTCTTTGCTTCTCTGACATTCTACTGCATGGATGGAAACTGAGGTTCTCTTTCAAAGTCCTGTTGGATCACTATTCTTATGGAAGCCTACCTTGTTCCACATAATTGGTGTGACTATAAAGGAGGCTCCTTTCTTGCATGCCACTGTGATCTCCATACCTCAGATATTTCACCTGAGCTGAAATCAGCACATTAAGGTGAAATGTGGTGGCAGCAGTGATGGCAGGACTGGTGAATGCACAGATTTTCCTCTGGGCACTGCTGCATTTGCCTGCCTTTTCCTAATGAGGCAGATCTGACAGATAATAAGGGGTTCAACTTCCTGTGAAGCTGCTCTACAACAGCTGTCAGAGCCTTTGACAGATGGGTGGGGAAAAAGTGCCCTTCCCACTTCCCCCTCTTCCATCAGCTCCAGTGATATTGCCATAAAATTATCCTTTCCCCAACAAGTCATTTCACTTGGAGAGGCCAGATTTATGTGACATTTCATTTGGGTTTACTTGAAGTCCTGAAACTTTGCTGGTGGGCTTGCCCAAGAAAGATGGTTGGAAAATCATAGAATGTACATTCTGCATGGTTATTGAGAAATGATGGTGGGGTCTTTAGCAAAACTGGGCCCTCCCTTGCCCTCCTGCCAGTCAGAATACTGGGATGTTCTGTTCAGGAGAAATAACTATGCATTTTAACCGGGCAAATGACATCCTTACACTCAGCATAGCACAGTTGATTCCTGCTCGGTGTCATATATAATAACGATAACTCGACATATTTGTAGCCTGTGTTTTATTTAAAGCTGCATTCCTTTCACCTGTAAAGTACTGAGACATAAATGTACCTTAGTGATTCCTCTACTGAATGGCGTTGGCATGTGTGAGCCCTTTCTGCTCCTCCTGTGTCCTTATTTTATTAGTACTTGGAGAGCAAAACTGTGTGATTATCCATTCTTGCTTCAGGCCCAGTAAGCCATCTGGAATGCTTATTAAACCCATCAGCAGATCAAAAGGATCAAGCTTCATCATGGTACCTGAATGGGAGTGCTACTTCATCATCAGAACCTTCATCTTCTAATGAGGCACTATATGGAATTGCCCATTAAAAAGAAGATATATTAAAGTTTAGGGTTCTTTCCCTCTCTTGTTTTCTCACCCACCCACCCACACCACACCCACACCCACACTCATTTACACACACCCACACCCACACTCACACTGTGTATTAGGGTTACCTTATCCAAGCTGTAAAAATCCAGACAACCATTACATGGCAGCAAAGAGTTACAGAAAACTAACTCCTAAACTTTTACAGCCGTTATGTATTAGCTGTTATGTATGCATGAATGCATGAGTGAGTGCACACACACACATGCACCCCCCCCCAAATAAAGATAGAATTATATTGCCTCCAAAATCTTACCAGTGACTAATTCCTATATGGCTCTGATAAAAAAACATCCGAAAAGAGGGGGAAATTGGGTTTCCATGACTCACCCAGAGTGCTGTAGACTTTTCCAACAGATTTTGAAACTGCCTTTTTTTCCTCTCTATGATGCTGTAACTTTGCCCCCCATTGAGAGATTATGATTAATAACATTTAGCACTGATGTAGGCTTTTCACAGATTTCTAGAGTATTTCACATTAAGAATGCAAAAGATACTCAGCACTATTGGTGGGAGAAAGTGAAAGTAACCACACACTTTGTCCTTCCTTCTTTGTGAGGTACTGTAATATGTACCAATATAAGAGAATATATGTAGCTCAGGGTGGTAACGTGTAATTCTCTGAGCACATTGTGAAGTACGTAAATATGCAATCTGTCGGAGTAGCAGTTGTACCCTTGCAAAGTTGGATATCTGTTTTTCTGGCTAAATGTCATAAAAATGCAAGCTCACTTGCCCAACCTCATTTTCCCTATATTCTCAGTGGCTGCCAGTTTCTGTACATGTGTGTGCTACTTCATCATCCCAGGTGAGCCTGTTTTCAACTGCTCAGGGCAAGTTAGACTCTGAAAACAGTATGCAAACCTAACTCATCAAAAGACAGCCTTCAAAACACAAACTGAGCAATAACTGGCTGGTGTGGGTCTTCCGGGCTGTGTGGCCGTGGTCTTGAAGTTTTGTTTCCTAACGTTTCGCCAGCACCTGTGACCGGCATCTTCAGAGTGGGCACAGAGGGGCACAGAGAGAACTGCTCCTGTCTGTGCTCCTGCACTCTGAAGATGCCGGTCACAGGTGCTGGCGAAATGTTAGGAAACAAAACTTCAAGACCACGGCCACACAGCCCGGAAGACCCACACGAGCCATCGTATGCCGGCCGTGAAAGCCTTCGACAATACATTGAGCAATAACTACTTCACTGATATCTACTGCTGCAGATACCACCATCCTTGGTTACCCCATCAGGTTCCCCCCCCCCCCCCAAGTGTGCTCCTCAGCTGCCATATGATTGCTGGCTTCTACATATGCTCATATTTGCAAATGAGTATGTCGTCAACGAAAGATTCAGTGAAGCGCAAGATGCCTTGCTTGATGTAATCCGACTGGGGTCCTGCAAGGCCTATCTTTGAATCTTTAGTTCATCCAAAATAGAGCTGTTAGGTTTCTAAGAGGGACTGGCCAATACTGGAACCTACTGTTTCAGCAGCTCCCTGACTTCCAGTTCATTTCAAAGCAAGTATTGGTCAGACTTACCAAGTCCCGATTGCTTGCAATCAGCATCGGTAAAGTGGGAAAGCACAATGGAGCCCTATAAAACATAGTGTGCACGTTCCAGAGACTCACCAGAAATATTGCAATATTTATGTGACAAAAAGAGGAAAATATTAAATATATTAATATGCAAAGATGCCTCTCCTGTCCCCACAAATGTCTTAGGCAGTATATTCTTGATATGGTAACCTCAACATTCTGGTTAATGTATGGAGCAGTTACCATATTAGTACCCTGTAGATTGCCAATTCTGATTTCCATAAATCCCAAAGGTGGTCATTCTGGGTTCAAATGACACTTTCAGCCATCTCTAACAGTGGTTAAAATGCCATCTCTAACAGTGTCATAGTGGTAGCAAATACTAATTAACCAATTAATTAACCAACTATTTGTCTTAGTGCATTGTGTGAACTTTCCTTTAAATTTCTCTGGCAACCTTTCCCACATCTTTGAGCTGAAGACAAAATTCAAGGAAAGGGTCTATGGAAGCACCACTTCCTAAAATGGAAGGCAAAGGGTGGTTTGAGGATGGGAAGCAGAAGGAATTAAAGCTAGTGGAGTATTGTGGACCTCACAGATTAGCCGTGGGAGAGAAACATTTTGTGCCTAAATGTATTAAGTTCTAAATAAAACTCTGCTTGAATGTGTTCGCACCCCATATTGCAAATGCTGCCTAAGACAGTTTAGCTTTGGAAAAAATGTGTTTAATGTCTTGCAATTTGGGGGGAAAACAGATTTCTTTTTAATGAAGAGTCTTTATTTATGGATTAAATCATTAACTGTATTATTTAATAAATTGTATCATCTGTTCTTCCTTCCTCTTTACATCTGAGGAAGCCCAGCTGACTTTCAAAGAGACCTGCCTGGAATGTTAAATCTGATAATTGACTGAAACTGTTGTTTGTCCCCAACCTAGAGGAAGTGTGCCACTGGGGCATGTGTTTTACCCTACTCCAGGCTGATCATTTAATGGACAACCAGTACTGGAGCTTTGTACGTGTTTGTGTGGGCCACTACCCATTTTCTTTCTCTCTGTTAAACTTGGGGGGGGGGGGGGAGGGAGGGGAGGGTAATAAGACATATCACACCAATAGCACTTTTCTCTTGATTTGTGCAGGTTCAGGAGTAGATTTATCTTCTTTATTGGGCGTGCAAATTCTTTAGTATAGTGGAAGATGGGCTTGTAGTTTGTGTGGATTATATATTTCTAGGAACCATATCTTTCTTAGTTTAGTTGGTATATTTTTAAACCTTGGTTTTAAAGTTTTTCATATTATTGTATAGTTCTGAAGGATTGAAAAGCATTGCATTTGTTTTCCAATGATGGTCTTAGTTGCTTTGGAATTGCTTTGGAGGGAAATGTGATATATAAGTAAATTATGACCTTGATGACAATGACAATGAAGTTGTGTCAGGACTTGGGTTGATGGCATCTCTGGGGAAGTTATTGATTAATGTGTCTGCTTGAACCATTGACTAAAGTTAGGACTTAGGTTCATGAATATGGGAACCCAAAACTCCTCAGACAAAAAGAGTATAAGGTAAAGTCTCCTTTCAGTGAACTTGTTTCCTGGAGACTTCTTGGACACATCCATGTAATTTCTTGGCAATTATGTGCAAGTGGTTTTGCCTTCTTCCAGGTTTGGTTTAAAATTTACCAGCCTAGTTTATAGTGTTTGGATTTCCTGGTGGCCTGCCATTCATGCCTTAACCAGTCTGATCTTGCTTAATAAGATCAACCAAAGTTGACTAGGTGCTGTTATATAATTGGATTAAACAGAAAATAAGCTTCATTGATATAACTCTATGGGTTTGGGAGACTGTATGGTCACTGCATTTCTCAAGGTCTGTCTAGAACCTGGCCTTGGCCTTCCCTTGCCAAAAAAGTGAAAAACACCCAACCTAGTTGTGCAGCAAGCTCCCTTTTCTCTCCCTTGCAATACCATAGTGCTCACCAAATACATGCTGGATGGCCTTTCTCCAGGTAGAACTGATTCTGCATGACAGAAGACATCATCCCTTGGTGGTATCAAGCTTCTCTTGGGGTCTTGAACAGAGGAATGCTTGGTGAAGATGACAGAACTAGCAGAGATGGCAAAATTAACTTGTTTGATTAGAGAAAGATCAACAACTACTTTTATCAGTGATTAGAAACCCCTGATGGACTTTTTGCTAAAAAAAGAAAAATGAACTTGTGATTTATGGGTTTGAAGATTAGAAAGGGTAGCTTATAGAAAGAAGGAAATTATGATGTAACCTTAGAAAGAGAGGGTAACATATATAGGTATATAGGTTATATACATATAACAGCTGTCAAGAAGATCAGAAGCTGCTTCTTTAAAATCTTTCCTTTCCTTTCCTTTCCTTTCCTTTCCTTTCCTTTCCTTTCCTTTCCTTTCCTTTCCTTTCCTTTCCTTTCCTTTCCTTTCCTTTCCTTTCCTTTCCTTTCCTTCCTTTCCTTTCCTTTCCTTCCCTTCCCTTCCCTTTCCCTTCCCTTCCTTTCCTTTCCTTTCCTTTCCTTTCCTTTCCTTTCCTTTCCTTTCCTTTCCTTTCCTTTCCTTTCCTTTCCTTTCCTTCCCTTCCCTTCCCTTCCCTTCCCTTCCCTTCCCTTCCCTTCCCTTCCCTTCCCTTCCTTTCCTTTCCTTTCCTTTCCTTTCCTTTCCTTTCCTTTCCTTTCCTTTCCTTTCCTTTCCTTCTTTCTTTTTCACTTTCTTATTACTTTTCTTTATTCTTCCTTAATTCAAAATTTCTACTGTTATGAATTCTGTTGAAAAACTTCTTCAATAAAAATTATTTTTTTTAAAAAAAGAAGCTTATCTTGGGGTCTATAAAGCAGGGGCTCTACTTCCTAATGTTTTATCTATTTTTCCCATAGAAAAATGTTTGCACCATGCAAAACAGCTGAGCAAATAAGCAACATTTGTTTGTAATAAAAAATATGCATTTTCAAAAAAATGAAGATAAGGAAAGGGATTATGAACTGTACATCAGTGTTTCTTTGACTAAAACTGTACTTTCATTTCCATCTGATACTGACAAACCTTTCTTAGGTAATGTCCCAAAATCTACAAGATTTCAGAATCTCATACAGTGCTAAACTCTTGTGAAATCTAGTGAAAGGATTGGGTGTTCTTTTGTGAGATCCTGCACAATGAAACAACGAAATGTATGAGGTTTGTAGCAATGTTTATAGCACAACCTTTGTGTGCCATATTGCTGACCTCCATTATTCCCATTTATCTGAATATAAGAATGGAACGGTCAGCCCTATTCCATCCAGCCTTGTTTCAAAGTCCTCTCTCATAAAGGTTCTTCGATAGCGCTCCTGCATTTTTGTAACCCATACAAAACAGCACATTTGAATAGACATTTAAACAAAAAAATTTGAATCTACTTTCTCATCAAACAAGCATTTATAACCTATTCTATTTCAAATGTATCTTTTGAAAGGTATTTCACACTGTGCAAGTGTGAAATCCAAAAGATAACCATATTCCAATCTGCATGCTAATTCAGGAGGCATGGATGAGGTCTATTGGAATCCAGAAAAAAATCAATCCAATCCCATTGAAGTCAATGGGGGCCAGTTCCTGAGTAGAACTATGTAGGAGTGGAGTGATGCTGCTTTGACAAATCTTGCTATTGAATAGACATGGGAATCCCTTACCTTGCCAGTCCCCTTCTTCCCATAGAGGGCAATTCTGTAGGCATAGAATGCCCTCTACAGGCCACGTCCCACCTTCTTTCCTTGTCTCTGTGACTTTTTGGAGACCCATGAATGTTCAACAGCTCTTCTTCTGTGCCTTCCGTGGCGATAAGCAGCTTGAGTGCTTTAGTGCTACAGTGTTGCTTCTCAACCGTTAATCCAATCTGCTGCGAGAAAGTTTCCTTTTACTGTCTCCAAGTCCATATGAAAACATTCAGAGGTAATTGAGACATTCCCAAACAATTAAAATAACCAGATGTGTTGTTATTTGTAATTACCTGAACATGTATTCCTTCTTTCAACAACAATTCCACTTTTTCCCTTCCTGAAGCTTTTTGAACTATTCTAGATAATGGCTATAGAAAGATTAACTTGTAGGAAAAGTAATCTGTTGTATGAGCCTATTGTGTCTCATTCATATGCGAAATCACCTTTTTTCTGAAGTAAACCATAGAAGCTGAAAACATTTAGTACGCAAAAGTTACTTTATTGTTTGTATATGTGCGTGTGCAGGCATGTACGTGTTACTTTGATACTGAGTGAACCAAAATGACAGGGCCTGCTGATTTTGAAATGTTTTATCAAAATAGCTCTAAATTGGAGTGAAAAAGTGGAGACAGTATGGTTCTCCCCCGTTTTCCAATTCAGAATTCGAATTGCTATACTGTTTTTAGTATGAATGAGGTTTGTGATATTCCGAGTCCAATTCTGACTGTTTCTGCAATGATGTTGTATGACATCATCATAATATCGTATTACCTTGACTTTAAGAATCCTGATTGGCTAGAATTATTTACTAGCAAAGATAAGGATTTTAGCTGTTGTTGAGGGAGAATGAGGCTGAAATAGCAACTAATCAAGTTTACACATAGATTGTGAAAAACAGGGAGAGATATATTTGGGGATGGAAGGTTCAGACAACTTTGCCTCATAGCAACAACAAAAAATATTTACTTAATAACATTCAGCGCAGGACTAATTATGTGAAATAAGTACAGCTTTATCTATTCTACACACTTTCCTCCAGGCTGTTGTTGCATTTAATTATTAAAAACGAGCAAGCAAACAAACAAAAAGAACCCAGCAGTTTTGTTTAAAACATATAACTCATACAAAATGAAATAAATAAATAACAAGTAAACTTTACCAAAACAGCCACCACCTCTCTATATGGGCATATTAAATCTCTTCATCTTAATTCATTAACTTGATTAATTAACACATGACTTAATTCTGCCCCCCCCCCAAAAGTGGGATTCTGCAAATATAATAAATTATTCCAAACAGATTCTCCAACTTTGTCTTATTTTGACACAATGTATTCTATATTTCCAAAGCAAGGATAGAGATAAAGAGCAATGCACTGTAGTATTCTTGTTCCTGCAGCCCATCCAGAGCTTCACAATCAAGAGAACCCCCAGATGATCAACAAAGCAGTGGCAATTAATTGGGGCAGTAGCAAACAGTTTCAGCATTAATTCCTGGGCTGATATGGGAATGCTGGGACATACTGGGAGAGGCAGCGATTACCACCACATCTTTTCTTTGTGTATTTTTAAAATATAAGCAGGGGGTGCATATGTAATTACAGGTGATCAGTTTCTTGTTTTTACTTATTATAATACTTATATTATTCTTTCCTGCAAGAAATTGATGCTTAACCTTTCAGTCCTCTGTTTGATGTTTATGATCTTGAGACTGCTGTTTCTGTCTTTCACACTTTATCATTAATATTATTGCAATTGCATCAACGTTTACATGTTGCACTTTAGAGTGACATAAATTGGAGGGATATATGGTTTTGGTGACATCCCTGAGTTCCAGAAAGAAGCAGACAGCCTTGGACTAAAGGTGAACCAGAATCCCCACACCGCAGTGAAGAGGAGTGTGAGGTTTTGTGAAAGGCTTTGGAGCCCTGGAGAAAGGCAGTTGTGACTGAAAGGTGACAGGGAACAAGATCTTCCAATCACAGGGAAGAGTGGTTCTTTGGAGGAGTCCTTTGCTTGGAGCACCCTAAAAGCAAAGGACAGTGAAAGCCTGTTGAGATCCATTGGTTGATTCTGAAGGACTGCATGACATCAACTGAAGGTAGTGGCTATCAGTCAACATTAGATTATTTCTGGCCCAGAAGTAAGCTGAGTTGTATGGAGGAGGAGGTATTTCTGGCCAATTTCAGGCATATTAGGAGGGGTGTTTGCCATCACTTCTCCCTCCCAGATACATCGTCTCAGCCAAACCCTGCCTTGAAAATGCAGACTTCCTATTATTTATGTCTTTCCAGTATCATTTTTTCATAGTCATACGTTTATACCTGAAAATACTATACATGAATTTTAATGGCCCGATTCCCATGCTAATATGTAAGACCTTCATCGGTCCCTGAAATTGCACACCCCACCGTTGAGCTGCACATGACTGAACATTGAAAAAAAAAATGACTTTGCAATGGAGGGGAAAATTGGAAAGTCTTTAATTTTAACACCAAGAGCTACCAACTTGGCAACAATAGGCACTGTGTGCTGGTGTTATTTGTACAAATGGTGCTGAGCTTGAAAATAATATGAAGTTTAGCTAAATATCAAAATGAGAGCTATTACCATGTTCAGTTTAATACCTGTTTCACCTATCAATTACCAAAACAGAAGGAAACAGCCCCTTTTCTTGGTCTTGCTTTTGGAGTAATTGGATTCAAGTTCACATCTGGAGCTACTAAAACCAATGTTTTCAACCTTTCTTCCTCTCACTACTCCACTCCAACCCCCAGTTGTTTAAGTTCCCATTTCCAGCTTGGGCACAAATGTAGATCCTTTATTTTCTGAATATTCCAATAAGCACTTTGCCTCCAACTATATCGTTCAAGTACGGCATCGTTGTTATAGCTGTAATTGTTACCATCAAGACACAGTTCTTTGTAATTAGAAAGTCAAGATGGTTTTCAGCAGTATGGCAGCCCAGATCCTCATTTGTTAGGCTATTAGAAAAAAATGTTTACAGGGAAAACAGTGTCATTGTTTAGTGCTCTTAATTGACCATCTGCTGGGTGAAGAAATGTCCAAAGAAGGATAAATACGGCAAAGGCACACTTACTTATTTATTTTCATTGCATGTGAAGCAAAGGAAGAAAAGTAAGAAAAAGGGACAAACTGGAGAAGACGTCACTAAATTGGCTTTTGAAGGAAAACATTGATGGTATATGTTAACATTGGTTTAATTTTTCTCAATGGAAAAGGAGTTGATCCCTCCTCAAATTTTCTTGGAAAGCAGTTGCTATATATTGGTAGAAGCGTTCATACAGGAAGGAACAGCAGGGACAACACCTTTGCATGGAAGCTCTTTTCAGGAAACTGAATCTCATAAGCACAGCTTTCTGCTAGCACTTTTCCACGTTCAATGCGAACATGAAAGTTAAGACCTGGAAGCTATATGTACTCAGTTGGATGTGCTTCCATGAGAAATATGATAAAGTGAGTTTCTGTTTGTAGGAGGTAAGCATGCATTCAATGGAACACATTAACAAGCCCCTTTTCAATATTTCTATTGAAAGAGCAAAGAACTAGGAAGTTAAGCATATGGGGACATGGGGTCTGAAGTGTTCACTCATGTACTCCAATCCAGTGATCTTCTATCTAGGAGAAGGTAACTATTTTCACTGGACTATCAGCTTACCTGAATTTATTTCTGTGCAGATCACAGAACAATGTGCTCATTAATTACTGTACTAAAGATTGATTTGATTTGACAAGAGAACACAGCCTAGGGAGAGAACAATGGCCATTCACTGGGCATCTTGCTGTATTGCAAGTAATCACTTTGGGTTTCTTGCAGAAAAGTATCCTGTTACTTAGTGAAAATTCAACAGGGTGTAGCCCCACTCTATTAATCTATCTTCCTGTTGAGTTTTCAGATTTTCCTTCCTTCCTTCCTTCCTTCCTTCCTTCCTTCCTTCCTTCCTTCCTTCCTTCCTTCCTTCCTTCCTTCCTTCCTTCCTTCCTTCCTTTCTTTCTTTCTTTCTTTCTTTCTTTCTTTCTTTCTTTCTTTCTTTCTTTCTTTCTTTCTTTCTTTCTTTCTTTCTTTCTTTGGAAAAAGACATGCTTGAATACTAGCCATAGACACACCACCTTGGATTGCCCATTTTTTAAAAGAACTGTCAAGATAGGATACACATATTTTTATAAACATGCATATATATATATTTTATAAACATGCATACACACACATACACACACACACACATATACATACATACATACATACATACACATACACACACACATATGTCATATCCATCTACATCAAGCCTGCAAGACAGAATATGTGTAGAACAACGCTTATTCTGTTAAGGTGTATTGGCCCTGGGCTCCATTTTATTAGTCTACAGAAATTCTAACTGTATATATTATTCCATTCAATAGATGCTAGGTGGGCCTAATGATGGGATAGATCTTCATGATGGACACAGACTCTACAGTTGCTCATATTTTGAAGGCTAATGTTACACAAGGCATTTAGACATTAGGATTTATTCACAGTAAACCATAGACATGATATAAGATGTTTCCAAGTTTAAATCAGAATGTTTCAGTTTTAAACATGATGTGTTGCCAAATTTGTTTTGGACTGTGGAGCTGAATTTATCTTGAATGAACCTCAGTCCAGAAAACTCCTAACACTAGAGTATTCCATCTTAAACCAGACAAAAGCCCCCTGCTGGAACAGAATGTTACTACATTTACACAAGCAACAATAAAGTCCAAACAGTTCAGACTGTAGCCAAAAAAGAGCATGATTCACTCTGAAAAGTCTGCATTTGTCACTTGATATTCTTGGATCATGTATTTGTATAAGGGTGGAATGATGGGATTTAAATTTGTAACTGAAATGTTCACTATTTATTTGAAATAGATTTCAGTAGATCATGATGCAAATCTGAATTCAATACACAAATTTCTCCCCCTACCGTTCTTGCTAATATTTACAGATGATTCCATTTAGTTTTGATTTCAATTCACCTGATTAGTTCCAACTTCAGCCATGATTAGTTCCAGTTTGCATTCAATTGGTTCAGCTCATTTGCTTAAAATTGACCAAATCTAACAAAGTCAAGTCAATATAATTGAAATAATGGAAGAGGAGGTCAGTGCCAGCACCTTGGGTGATATCTACAATATGGACCAAACTGACTTGTGTGGCACTTTGAACTCAAATTAGTGATGAGGCTGGAAGAGATGTTTCATACAGAAAGATTCCAGCTGATGTTGCATGATTCAGTCATCTACACACCCCATATTAGATATCAAATCAATAAGATTTCAGATCCTTCCACCCCCTGAAAAAAATAAAATGAGTACAGTTGATGGTAAGAAAAAATCAAGACCAACCATACAAAAAGGAGTGACTAGTATAAAAAAGGTGATTTGGTCACATAGAGTGTGAATGAGGATCCTGTCATAAAACAAGTATGTGAGGGAAGAGTGAATAAATCAAGAGGAAGGAGAAGAGCAAGAAAGCCTGGATGAAAATGATGAGTCCCTCAAATAGAGGGAGATGAGAAGTTTAAAAACCAAAAAAATATGAAACAGTATATAGAGGTGGTGGAAGCAAGGATAATTTATAAAGATAGAAATGTAAAATGTGACATAGTGAATGCTGTTGATGTAAACTAGATTTAGTTTATGTTTCCTTTTCTTTTTCTTATCTCATGTTATTTCTTACTCCTTTTCTGTATCTTGTATAATTTTGCTTCTCCAGAATATAATAGCATGGTAGGCAGGTATTTAAATATGTATGTGTATATTTGATTATGTGCCATCAAGTTGGTGTTGGTGCTTTATGATACATAGGTGGACCTTCTCCGGGATAAATTGTCCCCAGTCTGGCCCTTCAGAATCTCCCAACAGTATACCCATTTCTGCTGTAATCGAGTCCATTTCACCTTGCTACTGCTGTCCTCTTCTCTTTCCCTCTTTCTCAGCATTAAGGACTGTTTAAGGGAGCTGAGTTTTCACAAAATGTGTCCAAAATATGATAATTTGAGTCTGGTCAATTTTTTGTTTTCTTGACTATCCAAGAATGGTATTATCAGGAATCTTCTCAACACCAAAGTTAAAGCATGTCAATACTCTTTGTATCCTGCTTCTTCAAAGTCCAACTCTCTTCCATAGAGTGTCACAGAGGATATCATTGCCTGCATGATTCTGATATTTGTAAGTACAGATATGTCACGGAATCTGAACATCTTTTCCAAGGCCTTCATTGCTACTCTACCAAGTGCTGGTCTATGATATATTTCTTGACTGCTGGTTCCTTTACTGTTGCTAGTTGATCCTAAAGGGCAGAAAGCTATCCACTATTTCAATAACTTCACTGTGAGTTCTAAAATTGGTTGCTGTAGCTGTTGTTTGACCTTCTTTATATTTAATCTTAATCCCATTGTATGTGTACATGCATTTTTTACACAGAGGAGCATAAAATCCCCAGAGAGGTCTTTGCCACTTTTCTATGGAAGTTCTTTTGATTTGGTAATTTACACTCCTGTAATGAATTATACCAAGACAGGACTCTGGGAGGGAGATCATTCCTATCACCAACAGGAACATCACTGTGGATAAGCAATGCATTCTGCTTCAAAAAGTCACATTTTGAGTTTGGCATCTAGACATGCTTTTTCTTTTGTCCTCTAAGTATGTAAAACCTTTAAAAAGCAAGAATAAAAATTCACCATGTATTTGGTTCTTATTAGAAACTCACTGATGGTCTAAATATCTTCAACACTGTGCCCTTCCCAGAAATATTCTGATTTACTACAAATTTCAGCACTCAAGAAAGTGGCAGTTCTGATAAAATGATAAGAACCAAGGCTGCATGACAGAGTTAACATGAAGCAGATATCAATAAGGTACATTCTCTGAGTGGAGTTCAATTGCTGGGGACTGTGTGAGCAGATCCATGTAGCTTTCTTGGCAACAGTACAGAAGTCATTTGTATTTATCGTCTTCCAGGATGTTTTTTTGACTTCCTGATCTAGTCTACTGCCCAGGTATTTTCTGGTGGTCAGGTAACACCAATCTGATGTTGCCACCTAGTTGGACAAAGCAGAAAAAAGGCTCTGGGGGAGAGGGGAAAAGGAGTGCTAATCCAGGAAACAGTAGCCAGATTACTAAAGTACACCTGGCAAGCCTATAATTAGGACAAGAAACAATTGGAAAACTTTATGATCTGGATTAAGAGACGTAGTCTAAAATGGGAAAGCGATTGTGAGAAGCATATTGCTAGTGATGGGTAGGACAAAGCCAATAGTAAGTGAGAGCACTGCTTTACGCTCGCTGCCTTTCCTCTCTCTTTTTCATGTTCATTGATTCATTCATTCATTGATCCACCTTTCTTCAATCCAAAAGTCATTTTTTGCCCATATCCACAGCCACATCCACTCATAGAAACCAGCACACACCCCAGTTTGAATAAGCACATATACAACTTCTCTCCTTCTAGCAATCTCAGTGCTTCTAGGAAACATTATGATGTGAACCTGAATGCACTAGGATCACTGGAGTGGGAAGTTTTAAGCCATTCCATGTCATCATAAACCCTGATCATAAAGGTGGCTGTTTCCCAACCTAATAGCTGCAAGCATGAGGCAGAGTACATTGCAAGATTAAACCCTCTTTCCCCAACTGGAGTTACAGAATAAAGTTGATTTTCTTGCATTAATGGTACAGTCACACTGCCCTGTTTACTACCACATAGTTCCTGAATAAGCAACTGGGCTGCATGAAAACGTGGGCAGAGCTCCCAAATATTCACTGGGCTGCAAAGAGAGTAGCCAAAGGCTTATGAGCCAAAGACTGTTTTCCAGGGAGTGATATCACAGGTTGGCATTGACTGAGTTGAGGCAAACTCATAGAGCCTTCTTGTTTCTTAGAAGAGACCAAGGTCCTCAGATAGCAATACTATTTCCCTCAGGTTCCATGGAAAGATGTTCAGGATCTTAAATGGGAAAAACTGAGGTGCAGATCTACCTCTTCCTTTGAGTTGCTACTGCACAATCTCTCTGAGGATTCCCGCAGGGTTGGAGATAGCTGGCTAGAGAAACAGAAGCAAAGTCATTTCCTCAGGCACAGCCATTAATTTTTTGTAAGAATGTCCCTTAATGCTTCCCAACAGGTAAAATACAGATACCATGATCAAAAACATGTGCAAGACCACTGGATTTCTATAGAGGATGAGAACAAAGGCCAGTACACACACGTGGGTATTTGTAGAACAGAAAGATCCACTTTGGAATGAATTGCTGGCCACTTGCTCCCAAAATGCCTCCAAATGTTAAACAAAAACAAAAACAACAACAAAAAAGGATGAATGGTATGTTAATCCTCTTCAAAAATGAGAGGGTCCCTGAGTTAATTTCCACAAATCTTCCTTTTCTACAACAGATCTAGTTTCAACTGCACCTAGCCATTTATTGTGGATGACAACTTAATAAAATGAAGTCCCTTTAATAAACACTGTATCAGAATATCCCATCTTTTTTATGTGGCAGTGTAAATTTCCACTCCTGAAAGAAACATTTAACATTCCTGCTATTTTAATACTTTTAATAAATATTTGCAATTCCTGTGATAAGGCAGAAAATGCATTGCCTCCAAAATTTATGTGACTGCTGGCAGGTGGCCATTTTCCAATTTTCTGTCTCACTAATACACATTTATTATGTATTTCCAAATGCCCCCATTTGCTATTTGGCTTGTCATTAAAATGCCATTTCCTTTGAGAGAGAAAAAGAGAAGAAACTTGGACAAAGGAATCTTCACTGGGCCTTGGCCCAGAGAAAAGAAATCAGGTGGACATGAGAGACAGATTGGCCTGTTAGGTGAATGATACAATACAGGTAGATCAGCTTTTCTACTTCCAAATGGATGTTTAGCTGCATTTTAGCATATTGTCTCTTTGTTTACTTCAGCAACACAGCCCCCATGACACATAAAGCATGATGGGAAATAGCCAAATAATAACCATAGCACAACATGGTGAAGATGCATGTTCATATTTTGCCTTGAGCTTGATCTTTAAAATCTGATTTTGAGAAGGTTTGCATTGTTGATCAGAACTCAGTTCATTGCTCCCCATTGCAGAAATGACACCCCCCAGACCAAAAATAACCTAACAATCCTAGGCAGATAGCAAAAGAAAAACAAAAATGAACAAAGAAGTAAACAAGAAGGAAGGAAGGAAGGAAGGAAGGAAGGAAGGAAGGAAGGAAGGAAGGAAGGAAGGAAGGAAGGAAGGAAGGAAGGAAGGAAGGAAGGAAGGAAGGACTTTACAGTTAAGGTCTGTGACAGCTGGTGTAATGCAATACAGAGATGATTGAATCAATCAATTTTGTTTTTTCTTTCCAGATTCCTGATTGCAACTTGTGTTTGTCTGTTTTTTTATTTCTGTATACAAAATCTGCTGAAATAAATCCATATGAAAGTTCCTGTTCATTTTCCTCCTCTCCTCTAATTTACCCAAGTTCATATGTGCTCTTCCCACTCTATAGATAGTTTGCAATTGAATTATAATGCATTTCTGTACATGTCTTCAAACAAGTATTAGTATATGCATTTTTAGATAGATAGATAGATAGATAGATAGATAGATAGATAGATAGATAGATAGACAGACAGACAGACAGACAGACAGACAGACAGACATAGACTAGCTGAATTCTGAAAAATGAAGCATCCCCCAAAAAACCTGCACAAATATCTTTTCATGTGCTCAGGAAACTACATATGCACATTGTCCTTGTGAACTAAGAGTATCATAACCAAAATGCAAAAATCTGGATGGCCACTAGATGTTGGCAAAGGATTAGGTACGCTGTATATTTCTGTTGCCATTTACTATTCATCCAGTTTGCTGCATCCCAGATGTGAAAGCTCTACCTTGGATCCCACTTCTAAAGTTAACCATCTCCTCCTGTTCTCCAGGCATTTAAGACAGTCTGGAGGACAGGTCATTAGGCTTAGACCTCAAACTAAAAGGGAATGTCAAATTCTAGGAAAGATTTAAATCTAATTCCCTCTTTTAAATCCTGGGGCCGCTGATCCTAACCTTTGTTGTTGTTGTTCAGTTGTTAAGTCGTGTCCGACTCTTCGTGACCCTATGAACCATATCACGCCAGGCCTTCCTGTCCTTCACTGCCTCCCTGAGTTTGCTCAGTTTCATGCTCATTGCTTCAGTGATGCTATCTAACCATCTCATCCTCTGCCATTGTCTTCTCCTTTAGCCTTCAATCTTTCCCAGCATCAGGGTCTTTTCCAAAGAGTCCTCTCTTCGCATTAGGTGACAAAAGTATCTAAGCTTGAGCTTCATTATCAATCCTACCAATGAGCAGTCAGGGATGATTTCCTTTAAGATTGACTGGTTTGACCTCCTAGCAGTCCAGGGGACTTTTAAGAGTCTTCTCCAGCACCACAGTTCAAAGGCATCAGTTCTTCGGCACTCAGCCTTCTTTATGGTCCAGCTCTCACAGCCATACATATTAACGTTGAGTTTCAAGCCAGCTTTTGCACTCTCCTCTTTCACCCTCATCAAGAGGCTCTTCAGTTCTTCTTCTCTTTCTGCCATTAGGGTGGTATCATCTGCATATCTGAGGTTGTTGATGTTTCTCCCTACAATCTTAATTCCGGCTTGTGATTCTTCCAGCCTGGTATTTCTCATGATGTACTCTGCATATAGGTTAAATAAGCAGGGTGACAGTATACAGCCTTGTCGTACTCCTTTCCCTATTTTGAACCAATCTCTTGTTCCAGGACCAGTTCTAACTGTTGCTTCTTGGCCCGCATACAGATTTCTCAGGAGACAGGTAAGATGGTCTGGTACCCCCATCTCTTTAAGAATTTGCCACAGTTTGTTGTGATTCACACAATCAAAGGCTTTTGTATAGTCAATGAAGCAGAAGTAGATGTTTTTCTGGAATTCTCGTGCTTTCTCCATGATCCAGCGAATGTTGGCAATTTGATCTCTAGTTCCTCTGCCTCTTCGAAACCCAGCTTGTACATCTGTTAGTTCTCAGTTCACATACTGCTGAAGCCTAGCTTGTAGGATTTTGAGCATAACCTTGCTAGCATGTGAAATGAGCGCAATTGTGCAATAGTTTGAGCATTCTTTGGCATTGCTCTTCTTCGGAGTTGGAACGTAAACTGACCTTTTCCAATCCTGTGGCCACTGTTGCATTTTCCAAACTTGTTGGCATATTGAGTGCAGCACTTTAACAGCATCATCTTTTAGTATTTTAAATAACTCAGCTGGAATACTGTCATCTCCGCTAGCTCTATTGTTAGTAATGCTTCCTAAGGCCCACTTGACTTCACTCTCTAGGATGTTTGGGTCAAGGTCAGTGACCACATCAGCATGGACATCAGGGACATTAAGATCTTTCTTGTATAGTTCTTCTGTGTATTCTTGCCACTTCTTCTTAATCTCTTCTGCTTCTGTTAGGTCCCTCCCTTTTTTGTCCTTTATCATGCCCATCTTTGCACTAAACGTTCCTTTCATATCTCCAATTTTCTTGAAGAGATCTCTAGTCTTCCCCATTCTATTGTTTTCCTCGATTTCTTTGCATTGTTCATTTAAGAAGGTCTTCTTATCTCTCCTTGCTATTCTCTGGAAATCTGCATTCAGTTGGTTATATCTTTCCCTTTCACTCTTGCTTTTCGCATTCCTTCTTTCCACAGCTATTTGTAAAGCCTCATCAGACAGCCATTTTGCTTGCTTGCATTTCTTTTTCTTTGGGATGGTTTTAGTTGCTTCCTCCTGTACAATGTTACGGACCATAGTCCTTCAGGCACTCTGTCTACCAAATCTAATCCCCTAAATCTATTCATCACCTTCACTGTGTACTCGCAAGGAATATGATCTAAGTCATACCCGAGTGGTCTAGTGGTTTTCCCTACATTGTTCAATTTAAGCCTAAATTTTGCAGTAAGAAGCTCATGATCTGAGCCACAGTCAGCTCCTGGCCTTCTTTTTCCTGTCTGCATAGAGCTTCTCCATCTTTGGCTGCAAAGTATATAATCAATCTGGTTTCGGTATTGACCATCTGGTGATGTCCATGTGTAGAGTCGTCTCTTGTGTTGTTGGAAAAGAGTGTTTGCTATGACCAGCTTGTTCTCTTGACAGAACTCTATTAGCCTTTGCCCTGCTTCATTTTGTACTCCAAGGCCAAACTTGCCTGTTATTCCGATTACTCCTTGACTTCCTACTTTAGCATTCCAATCCCCTATGATGAAAAGGACATCTTTTTTTGGTGCTAGTTCTAGAAGGTGTTGTAGGTCTTCATAGAAGTGGTCAACTTCAGCTTCTTCAGCATCAGTGGTTGGGGCATAGACCTGGATTACTGTGATGTTGAATGGTTTGGCTTGGATTCTCACTGAGATCATTCTGTCATTTTTGAGGTTGTACCCCATCACTGCCTGTCCCACTCTCTTATTGACTATGAGTGCTACTCCATTTCTTTTAAGGGTTTCTTGCCCACAGTAGTAGATGTAATGGTCACCTGAATTAAATTCACCCATTCCCATCCGTTTCAATTCGCTGATTCCCAAGATTTCAATGTTCAGTCTTGTCATCTCATGTTTGGCCACATCCAGCTTGCCTTGGTTCATAGATCTTACATTCCAGGTTCCTATACAATGTTGTTCTTTACAGCATCGGACCTTCTTTTCACTTCCAGATACATCCACAGCTGAACGTCCTTTCAGCTTTGGCCCAGCCACTTCACTCTTTCTGGAGCTACTTGGAATTGCCCTCTGCTCTTCCCCAGTAGACCTAGTGGACACCTTCCGACCTGAGGGGCTCATCTTCCGGCATCATATCTTTTAGCCTTTTGACATTGTCCATGGGGTTTTCTTGGCAAGGATACTGGAGTGAGTTGCCATTTCCTTCTACAGTGGACCACATTTTGTCAGAACTCTCTGTCATGACCTGTCCGTCTTGGGTGGCCCTGCACAGCATAGCTCATGGCTTCACTGAGTTACACAAGTCCCTTTGCCATGACAAGGCAGTGATCCATGAAGGGGGATCCTAACCTTGGACAGTCCTAAATTTTTAACCACAAAAATATTCAAATTATGTCTCATTTTTTTCGTCTTAGTTTTGGTCATGTTGTATTCTATATCCAATGTTGTCACTTTTAATTTTAGTTAGGGGACTTCAGTCTGAAAGCAATCAGAGTGGGGAAAGTTTGATACCTGTGAGTTCAGTGGAAAGCATTAAATCAAATACACAGCAGATTCCACCATAAAGTTGGGAGGTGCACTTCAGCTGTTGCACAAAATGCATGGTGGAGGCATGGAGGGCCCTGGGGAAGCCAGAGGGGACCTTCTTCCATCTCTGCATGTTCTTTAGACACAGGGAGTGCATTTTCAGCACTAGTAAAAGATAGCGGCTGCCATGCTAAACTTTCCGTGCATGTTAGTTTGTTTGGCAAATCCAGCCCATTTGGATAGTTCATGGTATTGCCATTAACCCAGAAAATAAATGCATCCAGTAACCAAATACCTTCTTGCAAATGCAATCAGAAAGCATGTCCCTGAGCTGAATATGCTTTTCTTCCAGGCATAAGCTACTTCACAGGATGGTTGTGAGGAGAAAATGCAGAGAAGGTGGCAAAAAATGTAATTAAAGAACTCCACACACTTTGTTTTTCACAAATATATGATACACATTTGTGGTTCTTCAGCACCACTCTGGGGGCTTGTTTCACTTTCCTCTAATGTCACGGTGCACAGACTTCTCAAAATATAAGCCCTGACATTTCTGGAGATCAGTAGATCATTAGGAGCTTGAATGTTGCTTCATTTTATGATGGAAATGCACAAAAAGGAGGAAACGGTTTCAGAATAGCAGCAGAGTGCCTAGCAAAGCACTTGTCATAAGGAAAGCTATTTGTGGACTTGTGATCAGACAGGCATTATTCCCATTCCCACAGATAGGCTAATGCATGGGCACACTGTCATTACCTGCCCGTAATTCCACCGAGAGGTTCTGATAAACAAAACAGATGACACAAGTGAAGGGTGAGCCATTTATATGTGCTATCAGCTTCTTGGGCCCTGGCCCACCTGGTTGAATTATGCTCTCTGTAATGGCCGGTGGCCCATGAACTTTTATTTATGGTGTCAGCTATGCTAATAAATACAGCCATGAATAGACCACAGCACGGCACAGAAGGTGACCTATGGGCCTCGTTTACTGAGATGATGGACAGGGCTTGTATGTGAATGCCTGTCTGCAGGCTTGGGCTAAACAGGCCCATCCCCAAGTGATTAGAAACATTCCTGCACTCCGGCTGAATTTTATAAAATAAAATCCATTCTATGACACCCAGGAGAAAGAGCCATTTGGGACTCGTCCAGGAGTTAATCCACCCTGGGTTATTCTACATTCTTGATGTTAGCCTTGCATAAAGAGTAAAAAGAGAAGACAGGTTTGATAATAATGGCAATGATGATGTTGCAGAAGGTGGTGAGTAGTGTTTTAAAAAATGCCAAAGAGGCTGTGCACAGTCTGAGAAGTATATTCATGTGATGATTTTTCTTTTGAAATACTCCAGCGGAAGTTGTGAAGAACTTTGGGAGGGCTCACCAGTCGTTTAAGGAAGCCTGGAGGGTGCTTGCTGTGGATCATACAGCACAATCTTCATATAGCATGGGGTGAGGATGGAATTCTGCTTGACAGTTGTAATACAATAGCCACAGCCAAGTGTCCATCTGGCACATATGAGAGCTCAAAAACTGAAGGTAGGGGAGGTGAAGCAAGGCCTAACCCAATGTCTCTGCCTCTGCTAACCCTGTTGCCACGTTTGGTGTGTTGAGCTGCAAGGACTGAAAAGGGTTCTACTTTTGTTCACTTGATCACAACTAAACCCTCATGTGCTTTAGCAGCTTTATTGATCGTGCAGAGGAATCAACTCATCTTCAGGGGAGTAGGCACCCCCTTCAATCCTAGGTGTGATGAGAAAGGGTCGGGGCTAACCCTTTGCAACCAGCCCTCAAATAAGGAACCCACTGTCCTATTGGGAACCCAGCATGGAGGGTTGGAACAGATCAGTTTGATATGCATGGTTTCAGAGGGAGTCTGGTTCAGCTCAATGGTTCAGTCTAAAACAGTGTTTCTCAACCTTGGCAACCTGAAGATGTGTGCATTTCAACTCCCAGAAGTCCATGCTGGCTTGGGAATTCTGGGAGCTGAAGTCCACACATCTTCAAGTTGCCAAGGTTGAGAAATATTACTCTGGAATGACAGTTGAAGAAAAAAGTTTGTTCTCTCATAATGTAGCAGAGCAAAAACACAAAGGGCTTCATTTTTCAAAAGAATGCAATGAAATTTGAAAGCTAGTTTGATCTTTATGTGGGAATGAATTATAGCGAATATCATAGAAATCAATGCAGGGATTTATGAGCTATGCTCCTTTAAAATGTAGAGGTTTTTTTTTTTTTTTTTTAAAGAGGCCTGTACCTTTTGGTTGCAACACTGAATGAGAGGAATTCACTGTACGTCCCTAAATTTTAATCCAGAATTCTTCATACCTTTAATCATTTTGCCTTTACATTCTGGGAGCTGAAATCCTAATGTATTTGAATTTGTAAGAGATTGATCAATAAATGCTGACGAGATCTTGAGTTTGAATCTTGTTGCTGATATGATGTCATTAATCAGCATTTCTCAACCTCGGCCATTTTAAGATGTGTGGACTTCAACACCCAGAATTCCCCAGCCAGCATGCTGGCTGGGGAATTCTGGGAGTTGAAGCCCACACATCTTAAAATGGCCGAGGTTGAGAAACACTGCACTAGATAATCAGGTGCAAGCCATTTCCAAATGGGAATGTGCGGGTAAAACTGGCCCACTATACTGGGATACCTCTTAAATTTGGAGGAATTGCAAGGGTGTCTGCAGGCTATAATTTAAAAAGTCAAGATGGGCACCACAACAGTGTGATTGAAGCTGTTCTTCTTTTGTATATACATCACATGCACACATAAAAAAAGGTAAAGCTTCAATCGCACTGTTGTGGTGGCCATTTTGACTTTTTTGAATGTATCCTGGGGATGCCCTTCAGGAAGGGATTTTCATGGCAGGGGTGGAGCATATCCATATCATGCTTTCTGCACGTACAGTACAAGGGACAAGGCAGTTGTGTATACAGCTCTGGTTAATTCATACAATATGAATAGTGTCATATGAATGTTACATGTTCTTCTTATTAAAATGGGTGTTATTAAATGCTTTTCTTAGATCATTTCTCTTAACTAGCCTGCTAAACAAACCTGACCCAGGTCTGAAAAATCTTCACATTAGGATTCCTTTAATTTAATATAAGATATTAAGTTAAAGTTAAAATATGCCGCCCAGGGTCACCCTCTGGGGGAGATGGGCGGCATACAAATTAATTAATTAATTAAATAAATAAATAAATAAACAAATATATAAATAAACAAACAAGAGTGTGGTACAGTGGTTCAGGTGCTGGACTAGCAGAAGGTGCTAGTCCTCTTTCAGCCACAGATAACTTTGGGGCAGTCGCTCTCCCTCTTGCTCTCAGCCCAACCTACCTCACAGGGTGGTTGTTGTTGCAGAGAGAAATAGGAATATGAAATATGATGTATTCCACCTTGAGCTCCTGTACAAAAGGTAAAATCTAAATCTAATAAATGTCTACCTTTTTTTGAAGAAAAAAATGGGGGGTAAAGGACTTCCTTTTACTATTCTTTTTGTTTGAGGGAAATCAGATAGCACATTTGGGATAGTTTAAGACAGTAAAGAATATAAACCTGTAAAAAGAGCCCTACTGGATTTAAGCCGGTCTGAACCAGAGTATGCCCAGTGACCAGCCAGAGACATACAAGTTTATAAGCGTTATCCAGAAAGATCACTGTTGCTCCCCAGCAGAGTTCCTGGAGGCAGATGCAACCATGAAGATTAATTTTAAAACCAGCGAAATTGGGGGCCAGCACCACAACTGATCATCACCATCATCACTTAATGGCAGCAAATTAACCTAGTTTAACTGTATTGTGGACAGAAGTACATTCTTTTATTGTCTTGAATCTCCTCAAATATAGTTTTGAAAGGAAAAAATACTGAGATTTATCAGAGGGAGTTCACACTTTCAAAAAGCTGGTTTGGCCCTTTCAAAACCACTTAAAGTTTGAAAGAAATGTGGCGTGCCAAGAAAAATACTTAAGACTGCTGAAGTTAATCACAACCTTAACTATTCAGGCAGCAGTATGTCAGCTTTTGTTCCCATTATGTTTAACACTCCAGATATGTAATTTAATGTAGACTTAATGATAGACTCAACCATTCAGCTTTAATCGATTTTCCCCCAAACTCTATACTCCAGAGTGAAGCTCATGGGCCACCACTGAGGCTGTCCATTTCTCCAGCATCAATATGTAAAAAAAAGGGAAAAAAAAGAAAAAAGAAAAAGAAAACACTGTAAGAGAATTTATCTTGAACTTACATTGCTATTGATGTGTAATATACAATAAAAACAGTTAAATTTCAATTACCCACAGGTAATTATAATTTTATTGTTTGACGGTACTGTGGGGATTTTTATAATTCCCAAGACTAATAATTTTCTATAATTTTACAGATTGTCAAATAAACTATTAGAGATTATCTTTGAAAAGGTTCTGAAATTGTAAGGGTGTATCACACTGTTCATGTACATTATTAGTAATTAGAGATCTCTGGATAGTGAAATATCCACTGGTGTTCTGCCAGCTGGATACCATATTTTCTTGCAGGTTTCTATAATCTTGAACCAAAGCACTGAAACTTCTCCAATGCAGCCCACAATCACATCTAAATTTTTATTACCATTTCCTTGAGCTCCTATTAATCTACTCTGAAGTATTTGATAAGTGAAATTTGGGCTTCCTGATGGGCTAAAAGCAAGGAGAGGCTATAGTATCCTCTCTTCCTGTCAAGTCAGAGATTTTGTACACGCATGCGCGTGCACACGCACACACAGACACATAGAGGTCTCAATCACTGACTCCACAAGAAAATGAGTGTTGTTGAAATACCTTTATTACAGATAAAAAGCTGATATTTGGTATATACAAAGTGCAGCCCACCTTAATTCATACAGAAGTCAGAAAGTGTGATATTTCATACATTCTCCTTCAAACTACAGATTGTATAATTAATTTTATATTCTGCAACCATATAACGTTTGAAAGTAACCCAGAGTGAACAAGTTTGCTAGGAACTATTATTCACTTCTGAATGCTGATTTCTCCATTTTTTGTTTCATCCTGGTTTCGAATCAATATTTTCCCTTACAAATCCAAGATAAAACATTGTTTGGGGTTGAGTTGGATTTACTTTATCCATTGTACAAGATGACTTGGGACTTTATTTTTTAAAAAAAGGTAAAAGAACAAAAACAGGTGTTCTGTTCTTTTACATTTCAAATTGCTCAATACTCAAAGGAGTGCTGAACTCTCTACTGAGATGCAACCTATTTTTCATTGCTTCCTGAAATGACCATATGCTCACGCATCTACTGATCTGCACATCCCTATCTCAGGCTGGCTTATACTTTCTTTTGGAGTATTTTTGGCTTACTTTTGGTGATTTTGATGTTTTCTCTTTCTTTTAAGTATTGAAATAATGGATAGCTTCTGCCTTTTAGAACCAACTACCAACAGCAAAAGAATTGGCAGTCAAGAAATAGCACTTGGTAGAGCAGCCATGAAGGCCTTGGAAAAGTTATTCAGATGCAAAGATTGTCTATAACTACAAATATCAGAATCATGCAGACAATAGTTTTCCCTGTAACACTCTATGGAAGCAAAAGTTGGATCTGAAGAAGGAGGATAGCAAAAGTATTGATGCTTTTGAACTTTGGTGTTAGAGAAGACTCCTGAGAATACTGTGAATAGCCAGGAAACAAGCAAACAAAAAAATGGATCATCAGTTAAATCAACTCAGAGTTCTCACTCAAGGCACAAATGACCAGGCTCAAATTACCCTACTTTGGATACAGTACGCAAAGACCTAGCTCTCTGGAGAAGTTTATAATGCTGGGAAAGGAAGGAAGGAAGGAAGGAAGGAAGGAAGGAAGGAAGGAAGGAAGGAAGGAAGGAAGGAAGGAAGGAAGGAAGGAAGGAGATGCCAGTGGCAAGATGGATGGACTTAATTGCAGTGGTAATGGGTACACTACTGGAAGACCTGAAGGACCAGAATGAGAACAGATCATCCTGGAGAAAATCTATTTATGTGGTCACTAAGAGTTGACACTGACTTGATGGCACATAACCAATCAATAAATAAGAATCTCTTTAAAAAAAAAAGTTTATTAAAGAGGTTTTTCAGCTTTATCATCCAGCAGGTATGATAAAATGACCCTTCATATTGTCCACATTTCCAACATAAATTTGTAGTACCATTATACATTCTAGACAATTTTTCTAGAGTCATATACCAATGGTACATCATTTTATAAAAGTTCTCTTTTAAGTTATAACATAATGTAAAATTTCAATTCTTTTAACCACATATTTTCCCACTGTTCCATCAATATGTCATGTCCAAAGTTCTTAGCCTATTTTATCATACAATCTTTCACTTGTTCTTCCATTTCAAATTTCAATAAAAGTTTATACATTTTAGCAATTACATGTTCATCATTTGTATATAGTTCAACTTCAAATTCTGTCTTCTGCTGCTCAGTTCCAAATGTTCTATTATCTACCTTAAATCTTTCTCTTAATTGTGCATATGAAAGCCATTGAAAACTAAATCCCTCTGCAGCCAATTGCTCTTTTGATTTCATCTTATATTCTCCATGTTCCTGTTCTAACAATTCTTGATAAGTTAACCATTTTTTCTTTACCCACTGTTTCTTTCCTATAAAATGCTTCTTGTGCTGAGATCCAGAAAGGCATTTTCAGGCACAATCTGGGGTTATATCTGGTCCATATTCTCGATATGGCACTTCTAATATAATGGTTCTTAAAATCTACATAAACCTTAACTTTATCGTACCACAGAAAACCATGCCATCCAAACCTCAGATCATGATCTTCTAATTCTAAGATCCTCTTATTTCTCAGCAGAACCCACTCTTTCATCCAGACTAAGAAGCAGGCTGCAAAGTAGAATTTCAAATCAGGCAGTCCCAATCCTCCTTGTTCCTTTTCATCTTGAAGTATTTTATATTAAAGCCTGATTTTTCCCCCTTGCCATACAAACTTAGATATATCTTTATGCGTTTGTTAAAAACATCAGTTGTCAAAATAGGCATTGTGTGAAACAAAAATGTCATTCTTGGCAAAACATTCATCTTCATCACAGACATTCTCCCTAGCAATGATAATTGTAATTTCTCCCATCTTCTTGATTTTATTCTATATCTTAACATAATTATTCTGATATATCGTATAATTCATATTAGTCATAGTGATACCCAAGTATTTCACTTTTTTCTCAATCTTAAAACCAGTTTTTTCCATCAATTCCTTTTGTTTTTCAATGTTCATATTTTGTTTACATCTTTGTCTTTTGTTTGTTAATTTTAAAGCCAACTAATATGTCAAATTCCTTTAGTTTTTCCCTTAATATTTCTATTCTTTCCAGAGGATCTTCCAAGATTATCACCAGGTTGTCAGCAAACACCTGTAATTTACAAGTTTCTCTTTTAGCCTTCACTCCAGCAAATATCTCGCCTTATACCTCTATTCAATACTTCCAAAGCTAAAATAAATAGCAATGGTGACAAGGGGAATCCTTGTCTAGTCCCTTTATGTATCTCACAAGGTTTTGTTAATTTCCCATTCACAATTATCTGTCACTTTTGTAAAGTATAAATCAATTTTACCCATTTGAGAGAATTCTCACCAAAGTCCATATCCTCTAAAATTTTAAACAAGAAAGTCCAGTTCAAATGGTCAAAGGCCTTTTCTGCATCCAAAACAAACAAACAAACAAACAAACAATGCTGCTTGTTTTTCATTATGTTGTTCCAAGTATTCCAAAATATCCAATACATTTCTAATATTGTCTCTCACCTGTCTTTTAGGAAAAACCCACACTGGTCTTCATGAATAAAGTCCTGTAAAACCACCTTCATTCTCTCAGCTAAAATCACTGTAAAAAACTTATAATCATTTTCCAGTACTAGCATTGGGTGGTGATTTTTTGGTGAGATCAAATCTTGACCTTCTTTAGGTATTAATGCTATATTGGCCTCTATCCAACTGTCCAGTATTTTGCAGTCTGTAAAATAAAGAGTTCATCATGTGTTACAATGGTTGTAGTAGCTCATCTTCAAAATGTTTATAATAAGAGGCTGATAAACCATCTGGTCCAAACACTTTCCTTATTTTGACCTTTTTTATAGCTTCACAAACTTCCCTTATTGTTATAGGTCAATTAATTAATTGTTTCTGTTTTTCTGTGCTCTTCAGTAAATGTTGTTTCTTTAAATATTCATCAACCTTTGCCAGGAAATTCTTCTCCTTTATATAATTTAAAGTAATATTGATGAAATATTTTTCCATCTTTAAATTATCAGTTATTATGGTATTTTCATCTTGTAATTTTAATATCATTTTTCGTCTCTTTTTCTTTCCTAATTTATATTCCAACCATTTCCCTGACTTATTTGCAAATTCAAAATTCTTTCGTTTTGCATAATTCATTTTTACTTCCATTCCTCTTACTGTTAACAAAGACAGCTGCCATTGTAAAAGTTTAATTTGTTGTGAAATGATTTTCTTTTGGGGGGATTTCTTTAATTCTTCTTTCATTTTTATCTAATCTAAAATCACCTATGTTTTCTCTTGTCTTTTTCTTTTCTTTTTTTGAGTTTACTATTATGCTGTATAAAATATCCTCTCATAAAAGCTTTACTTGTGTAATAAATAAGAATATCCATCACAGTGCAATCTCCTTGGCTGTTTCCATGACATAAGTTTCTCCATAGTATTTCCCAAGGTTTTATCCTTCTTATATCTGACACACACTCATTTGGGTGGAAAGGATTTTCATTGGCAGCAGTGGAACATCTCAGATCCTTGTCCTCTGGATGCGGACAAAACAAGGCAACAGTCTATGTAGTTTCAGTCAATTAATTCACTTCTAAAGTTTTGTAGCCCACCCACCCACCTCACCAGATACACATGTACATCAATGCAGATTGAATTATGAAGACCGACTTTGAATTCCAGTATCTCTGCAACACTTTGCACTAGTGAAGAGCCAAAGATGGATAACTCCTATTTTTTGATGCTATGCATTACAGGTGATATAAGAGGCAGAAGATCAGTGAATCTCTTAAGCCTAACAGGAAGATTTCTGTTCCCAGCTTCTACCACTCAAAGTGACAAATATCTCTGAAAAAGGAATTTCCCTCCTTCCCCCCGAAAAAACAAAAACACCCTATCAAGGATATCATGTGAATTTCTCATGCTCTGTGAGATAACTGCCTGCATTGCAACATTTCATAGTAACAAATACCATCACCTTGTTATGTGTTTTGGGAAACAATACTTCTGATTTTAGTATACTCTGTTCATTGGGTAAAGGCACAGGGTTAGGAAAATGTGCCAAATGTTCGAAGTCTGCTAATCTTTTCTCACTGAAACAGCAAGAACTGTTGTACATAAAATGGTAACGGAGCATGTGCACGTGCAGGAAATCACTTGCAGAAGCAGCCGTCTGAACAAGGGAAGCCAGTTGTGCCCCATTAAATTAAGCAACTTACCTGGTCACCATAGGCATCGATGAATTCCATGCTGGCAAATGTGTAGGCAAAAGATGAATAGCTGGCTCTCTTGCTTCTCACTGCCAGTTTCTCTCCGTGTTGGCTTTGAAAGAAATGAAGGCTTTTGCTCTGAGATCCACAAGAAAATGAAGAGGGCCACTGGAAAATGTTTCTCATTCCATTGTTAATCCCCTGTATATTTCAGTGCTAGCATTGGAAGACAATTGTTTTACAGCTGGAAAGAAAAAAGGCTACTGGCTCTTTAAGCAGCTAGGAGGAATTTTCTATGGATTCATTCACAAGACTCCATCTAGGTGTTTTTTACTGTAATGTATACCTAACATAGTTGCATATTGGTTACTCTTTTAAAGAAAGAATGGGCAGCCTTTTTCAAGCAAGGGACTATGCTTTTTTAACCAGTGATGTTACTGTGATCACTAAGAAAGAACTATGGGAAGCTATGGGAATTTCTGTTGCCTGCTTTGGAGCAATTTGCTGCTTAACTTCAACCATATTGCACTATAAGACATTTATATATAACCCTTGAATTCTGTATGTGTGTGTGTGTGTATCTATCTATCTATCTATCTATCTATCTATCTATCTATCTATCTATCTATCTATCTATCTATCTATCTCCTTGCGTTTTCCTTTTGGATATTTGTAACAGTATGGTTCTGGGGATACTGCGGTCACCCAACAAGATAGCTTAGTTGCAGATACTTGTTCTAAGGAAACTCTTTTGTTCAACACACTCCTAAACACTTCCTGGATTTAAGAACAAGAAGAATGTATACTTTCTCAGTATGAATGTATAATGGAAAGGTATGGTTACCTGACTCAAAATCAAATACAGCATCCACATTTGAATGAACATTTGAATCTCAGTTATAGTTCAGGGGCAGCTAAATAACTTTGTAGGTACCCTGTGGAAATCTGTGTTAGAAAAAGAGAAATCTCCATGGAATTAAGGAATTAAGAATTAAGGATTTTTCATATCCCTGAATTCAAGAACCAGGACAATCTCAACATAACTGGAAGGTTCTAGCTACTGGGGATGGGCTTTAGGCAAATATGAGTAGCGCTGATGCTTATGATGTGGCTAAATTAAAGCCAAAAGGACAGTGAGTTGTTGATATACCTAGAGGCAAAAAAAATAAAAATAAAAATTGATGCTGCAAACATATGTACTGTATGCCATTGGTACATGGAATGGCAGAACTATGAACCAAGGCAACTCTGATGTTGGAGAAGAAATGTCAGGATTGAACTGATTTGAACTGCAGTGTGTCACTTCTTATCAGAGGAGTATCAAATCTTTTATTGTGGACAAGAAATTAATAAAACAAACTGTTAATTTAAAAGGATGTCAAAATAAGTCCTTAGATACAATCAGGAAAATGAGAGAATGATCTCAATTCAGATCACTACTATGGTAATCCAAGTTTATGCTCCAAGCCAAGATGCAGAAGAAGTGGAAGTCTGACATGCCATAGCACCAAGGAAAGATATTATTAAGGAGATTGGAATGCTAAATTTGGAAGTAAAATAGCATCCACATTAATATATACGTATCATGAGAAATAGACTAGAAGAAATAGAAATTGGACTTCAGGTACTCCTTGGTTAACAACCACTTGTTCAGCAACCATTCGAAGTTATGATGATGCTGAATGAATGGTGGCTATGACCAGTCCTGGAAGCTCTGGCCATCCCAGCACCCCTGCGGTCATGTGACTGTGATTTGGATGCTTGGCAACCCGCTTGCACTTATGACAGTTGCAATGTCCTGCAATCAAGTGATCATGATTTGCAACCTTTTCTGCTGGCTTCCCACAAGCAAAGTCAATAGGGAAGCCAGCAGGGAAGGTTGCAAGTTGCTTCGGGAGGCTCCCCCATCCCTGAACCCTTCTCAGCCCCTCTGCACTTGTGCCATGCCTCGCTGGCCACCCTCCCTGACCACTCAACCTCGTGCACCCTCTCCCACCTGGCAGCAGCCACCCCAAGCCTTGCTGCACTCACGCTATACCTCCCCCACCACTCACACATCCTCCCTGGCCATTTCCACACCTTCCCTGGCCACTCGAGCACCACTGCAAAACCCTCCCCCAACCAGCAACAGCCATCCCAAGCCCCACTGCACTCACACCACACCTCCTTCACCATTCGTGCACCCTCATACACACTCCCCGGCCACTCACGCACCCTCGTGCACCCTCTTCCACCTGGCAGCAGCACCCCAATCCCCACCATACTCATGCTGCATCTCCCAGGTCACTCATGCGCGCCCCCTCACTCCCTCTCCCATTTACCTGCCTGGTGGCCTGCTTACAACTTCCTGCCAGCTTCCCCACTGATTTTGGTTGTTGGAAGCTGCCAGGAAGTTGCAAGGAGGTGCTTGCTTAATGACCCACCATCCCCACTTAATGCCATAGCTAACATTGCTTAGCGACAGAAATTCCAGTCCCAACTGCCATCATAACTCAAGGGCTACCCATAAAAGAAATAGAAATTGGAATCAAAATTGGTGGGAAAAACATCAATATCCCCAGATATTGTTGGTACCATTTTGATGGCTAGACGTGAGGAAGAGATAAAGAATTCTTGCTGAAGATGGAAGAAGAGAGTGCAAAAGCTGGTTTGTGGCTTTATATATATAAAAAAAATAGATGGCTTTATATTTTTAAAAAATATATAATTATGTCAGCAGGTAATGCCAACCCCATGGAAACAGGTGGAGAAGAAGTTGAAGCAGTAACATACTTTATCTTTATAGGCTTAAAAATTCATAGAAACAGTAACTATTGCCATGAAATAAAGAAATGTCTGCTACTTTGGAAAAAGACTATGACAGATTGGGACAAGATATTAAAGTGCAGAGACATCATACTGAGAACAAAGGTACATATTGTCAAAACCATGCTTTTCCCAGTTGTGAAATCTGAGCCATCAGAAAGCTTGAATGAAGAAAATCTCATGCCTTTGAATTGTGGTGCTGAAGAAAATTGTTGAGAATGTCTTGGACTTCAAAAAGAACAAGTAATTCAATACCGGGCGAAGTAAAACCAGACACCTCACTGCAAGCATTAATAATGAAGCTAAACCTTAAATATTGGACATATATGAAGGCAAAATTCATTGGAGAGATGTTTGGTGCTTGGAAAAGTTGGAGGAAATTTTAAAAGGTGTGGGGGGGATAACAGAAGTCAAGGTGGCCAGATCCTACCACTGGTGACACGAGCAGGCGCTTATAAGAACTCAAAGACAATCTTGCAAAGTACAATTTCAAATCAGGCAGTACCAATCCTTCTCATTCCTTTTCATCTTAACATATGTATTTCTTCATTGGTGCTTCTTATATGGAATAATTCTACTCAGCAATGCTGGTATCTAGTCTCTTTTTTTTTAGTTATCATGCCCTCATGAGATGAGTTGCTATTGATTATGGAGTAGGTTTGAAATACACAATGCATGGGGGGGGGGTAGCCATGCTGTCTTTACCTCCATACTTTCAAAGAAGTTGTGTATGGAGAGGTACCATATGAATGATTTATAATATATAGTGATATATCATTAATCATGTATGATTTTGAATGCATGAAGGAAAAACGGTAAAAGGGAGGGTAGTTATGCTGTAATTCCAAGGAAAATTGACCTTCTCTGATATTATAATTTTAAAAATCATAATATACCAAAGTTTATATTTAAGCTAACTGTGAGCTTGGCTTGGCCCTTAATCTGAGCACCTTATTCTTCCAAACTGGAGGAAATTCTCTCAAGTGCTCCACACCTATTTATGCTGTGATTTGATTTGAGGGAGCTTCAATCAAATCATGTCTTTGAGTTTAATCTCCACACTGAATTTTCACATGGATTCAAGGCACCAAATAGAATGAGTGCCTTCAAATCAGTTCAGAGCAATTCTAGGATAATTTAGAGATTTGATCAACTTTTTACATTGCAGTCTCAAAGATTGCTGCAAATTTCCTTTCATATTCAGAGGCATTGACTGGCTCCTTCAAATCACCATGAGTAGCCAGGGACTTAGTCTTATGACTTTCACAGACTGCTTGGGAAGTGCTGCTCTGCTGCTAGTGTCTCACTCTTCTACTAAAATTTGTTCAGGCAGGTACATTTGGAAGGAAAGAAGAAGACGTAGAGTCCTATATTTATTCTGTTGCTCCATCTTTTTTATTTGGTTTGCTCTTTCTTTCCCTAAATCCTTACATTTTTTATTCTTCTTAATCTCTCAATCTATTTCTTTGATTTGTAGTACAATCCCTTTAGGCTCTGGGTCCGATCTATCTGCACTTTTGCCATTGTCTTCACGAACAAAAAATTAAAATACACAGATACTTTAAGTCAGTGTTTCTCAGCCTTGGTAACTTGAAGACGGGTGGACTTCACCTCTAGAATTCCCCAGCCAGCCATGCTTCAGGCACTCTATAAGTGACCCCCGAATGTTCTAAGGTATCTTTTCCCCTTTAAATACAAAATGCTGAACAGGCCTGTATAATACAGGCTATTCTTTACTTTTCTTTCAATAGAAAAGAATATATAGTATGTTGCTCAGGGTTTACTTTTACTTTTCTATGATAGTTTACTATATTGTACTATAATAGTAACACAGAACTTCTTAGATTTTTTAAAAATGTTCTTGCATAGCAGCAAATAACATATTATTCTCAGAACAGACTAACCTTGCCAATGAACCATATCAACCAGCAAGTGTTGGTGATCTTTAATAAGAGCTTAATTAGTTTCCCTTCAAAATATTTTCAAAAATTGAAGTTGGATTCTGCATTGATTCAGCATAACTTCTCTATAGGTTCCTTGCTAGATACTCTGGATATTGCTATACTAGCCATTCATCATTCCTGCTATTGCTGTATGTTGAATTTAAAAAAAAAAAATGGAGAAATTCTTGAAGATATCTAGTTGAATCTTGCCTGGGTTAATTTTATCTAAATGGTTGTTATCCATGTTATTTTTATCCCATTCTGCCAAAATCTTGAAATGGCTCAGATCAAATCATGTTGCCATTCCATCTCAAATTTGAATAATTTTTTTCTTTATCTGAATCTTGAATTCAAGTATCTTGGCTAAGTCAGACCTTTGCTGATTCAAATATAAATCCAAATTGAACTTGGCTGATATTTCTTATCCTGCCTAGCTGCCTGATGTCCCACTCTTTACTCACCTCTCTGCAATGTCATTTCCAGTTTTGTGGGCCTTATGAAGAAATCTGCACTGAGACTGTTCTGAAACAATAGATTGTCCTAATGGAGGACTTGACTGAGTTGAGGGCGTGGCTAGGATTACTTTTCTTCTTTGCTCTCACTGATGCTGGTATCTTTGGGTGTTCTTCCTTGCCACCCTCATCACCATTTTATTCTCTCCCGTCTTCTTCTTTCTTCTTTTGTTGTTGATCACCACTGGGTCCAAAGGGTAAAGAGGAGAAGGAGGAAGAAGAGCAGGAGGAAATCAGATGGTTGCCACTGCTATTGGTCTCCCATTGGGCCCTGAGGGAAAGAAGCCATGCTCCTGCTTTACCTTGTTATTACCAGTGAACTGGACTAAGCATGAAATAGAAATGACAGGGAAGTAACAATAATCATCATGGTGGAATGAAGGCTCAGCTGCCCTCCAGAAGTGATGAGTCCTAAAACTAGAGGGCCTTTTGTTGGAATGTCAGTCTCTCAGAGTGCCAAATGAAGCCAGCACCTGAAGTTCAATTGTCTGTTTCCTTTTCTGCTCTGTAACTGCCCATTTTCAAGCTGCTTGCCAGCCTCAGAAAGGGCTTTTGAATTGGGCCATGCAGTCTCTTCTGACGCAAAAGTACTATTTATTGGGGCTTTTTAAGTGCAAGGCAAGTGACCTTGGCATCACCTCAGCTTAGGGCACTTTATTCTTATCAAAGTGAGTTATCTTGAAGCTAACGCTGAATCTTTTCTTGCTATCTTATCGTATTTAACTTCTGAAAGAGGGGAAAATGTCTCTTGCAAGGACAAAGTGACAAACTGTCTCAGCCCCCAGAAGTTTTGTGTGACTGGAAAGGTTGAATTTGTAGATACACACCCTGTTTCCTTGGTGTGAGACTGCAGCAAAAAATCTTATTTAAGAGCTTCAGTTTCACTCATTGCCTTCTTAGACTAAACAGTGACTTCAGGAAAGACAGAAGAGGTGGCGCAAGGATCATTCTAGAAGTTTCAAAGGCCAAGAGTCTCCAGGTGACTGAAATGAATGGAAAGCATGGCAGGAATAGGGGTTCCAATGTTTCTGAAGCTGCCATGTCATGTCAAGTTTAAATCTTGATAGTTTACAATGGATCAAACCTAGTGAACAAATTATTTCTGGACACTCAAGATAGAACGTTTATAGGCATTTATTCTTGTCTCTAGCAATTGCTGGGATTTAGTTTTCCTTTATGTGGTGACCTCCAGATTTCCACTCCCATAATCCCTTGCTAATATGGCTGTTAGCGATTATGATGGGATCCCCACTAGTGATTCAAGCATCTTTTAGAGTCACCCAATCTTTATCGGGCCAAAATAAAATCAGTGAAAAGTATTTACATCACTTCAATGTTAACTAGCTGAGGCAAGAAGATCCTCTATGACAGGGTTCCTCAACCTCGGCAACTTTAAGATGGGTGGAATTCAACTCTCAGAATTCTCCAGCCAGCCATGCTGGCTGGGGAATTCTGGGAGTTGAAGTCCACCCGTCTTAAAGTTGCTGAGGTTGAGGAACCCTGACATATGTTACTAGTACAAACATCCTATCTATGACAGCTGAAATTCCACATGCTTTAATATACAGGGTGTACCAAAAATCAGGCCCCATAGACCAATCACAATATATTAATTTTTTTTCCAGAGAAAATGTTACTGTACTTAGGAACGTTCAAAGGTCATGTGTCAAATAAGTAAGGAGTATTTAGAAGAAAATGGCAACCAATTTAATGTAATTTATATAGAGAATTGCCTATGGAGGCTGACTTTGCTCTACCTTGTATATTATTATTGGTTTGATATTGTAATGATACCTTGTATTCTTTTTGCAAATGTCGTCAGCTGGTTTCTGCAATGCTTGCCATCTTGCCTAATCTATGTAGGAAAGTGAGCAGAGTGCAATCCAGAGGTGGTACACCAGCACCATCTGCACATTTTATGATATTGTTGAGTGGTGCTGTTGCCTGGGATGGCATAGCACCTTCTGCTGTCATATGCTATGAAACACCAGGCAACTGACTATGTGAACTGGCATCCACGCAGACTATTGGAGGATTTCCCCAAATACTTTTATAGCAAAGTTTTCTAAAAGTCATTGGGTGATTGGTCTGTACAGGTAGTCCTCAATTTATGATCACAATAGGGACTGGAAAATTTGTTGTTAACTGGTACAGTCATTAAGCGAGGCATCACATGACTGCACTCAATTTTATGACATTTTTGCAATGGTTGTTAAGTGAATCATGCTGTTCCCCATTGACTTTGCTTGTTGGAAGCTGGATGGGAAGGTTGCAAATGGTGATCATGTGACCACGGGGATACATGCAACCATTGTAAATACATGCCAGTTGCCAAGTGCCCTAATTTTTATCACGTGACCAAGGGGACACTGTGATGGTTGTAAGTGTGAGGACTGGTCATAAATCACTTTTTTCAGTGTCATCATAATTTTGAACAGTCACAAAATGAACAGTAGTAAGTCAAGGACTATCTGTAAAGACACACAGCAAACAAAATAGTCATACTGACCTAGTCTGTGAAGAGTCTCCTAACATTATATTGAGTCAACAGTTTTACTTTGAACATAGCTGATTTTAGTAACCACACACACACACGTACACTCAAAACACAAGCAAGTGCAAAATCAGAGACTGATTTTCCTTTACTGCTGTGATCCACAGTAAATCTGCTGTGTTACAAGAACTTTAATTTCTAATGTTGGGCCTCTCTTGCTTGAAGCATTTGCTTTACTCTGCTTTGGATTTGGGGAGACAGAGCATTTGAGTGTATGGTTCCTTCTACACAATGAAAGTATTTTCTTCTCTTTTTCATAAAAATAAAAAAGCCATGAATTTATTTAATCTTGAAAATCATCCAGGTCAATAGCCATCACTGCATCTTGTAGAAATAGGTTTCATAAATTAACTATGCGTTTTATCCTGATTCTCCAACCATTCAGTGAATGATCACAGCTGAAGTATATTGTGAGAAGGAGAAAAAATTGTTCTTATTCACTTCTACATGATGTACATATCTGCCCTCTTTCACCATTATCTTTTATTGCAACTCTCCAACACTGGGACCTTTACCCATAGGTGTACTGTCCTAGCTCTTTGACTATTTTGGTGGTTCTTTCCTGTACCCATAGTAGCTCCACAACATTATTTTTTTTTTAGTTCGGAACTGTAAAGAGAATTCCAAAATTCCATCATAGGCATTACAGTGTTGACAGTTTATGCTTAATTCCTTTCCTCATGACCACTAACAAAGAGTTTGCTTTTTTCTTTGAAGTCACATCCTAGACTGATATTGTCATCAAGCTGTCCATGTATGGACCAGAGATCCTTTTTTTAAATTATTACCTACATCCCACTTGACACTCAAAAGATGGTTCAATTCTGTACAGGGAGGGCTACATAAATGTTCTCCATAAAGGACATTGCGTTATTGGAAATAAAACCCTGTGATGAACCTACTTCCACTACAGTGGCCTACATAAACTCAATTACTATGTTTAAAAAAAAACTGAAAAAGAGAGAGGGTCAGCAAATCTGTTATATTCAATTTCAGAGTTTTTATTTTCCCAGCCTTAAGTTTATCCCATCCCATTTATTCATCAAAATGTGATTTTTTAAAAAATAGAAGGTAACATAATTTGTGTATATTTCTCTCAATATACACATTTTTGTATGCATTTCTGAGGAGTGAACTTTATCACAACATTCAGAAAAGTGCAGATATCATATAAATCCATTCAGTCCAAATTTAGGTTCATTGATTATAAACTGGTTCAAATGAGTACTGAATTATTGATTTTTTTGTCCAGAGAAAGGAGAGGAAAAGGGGAAAAAAAAAACACTTTGCATTGTGATTCCCAAATTACTTAAAACTGACCTCTCTCTCCCGAAAGATTAATGTACAAGCTTAAACAGCAGGCAGTCACATCCCAGAAACAGACTTCAAGGCCAACATGTGAATCATAGTAACAGAAATAGAAACAATCAAGCAGCATATCGAAACAATATTGTTTCCAACAATAACGGGTCATGATGGAAAAGGAAGAAAAGTAGCACACTGGAACCAGTTCCATGCTTCAGTGCCTGCCAGATGCTACTACTTGTGAGTAGGATTGTATAATCAAGCAAGCTCTAACTCTCAAGGATATTTGTTTTGCAGACATCCATTGAATCTTTAGGCCTGCAATCACAAGCGTTCATGATCATAGGGTTTGATGGAACTTCAGCTCCTCCACTCATTGTGGGTGTAGAGGCCTTGGATTCACACTGGAGAAAACATGATTCTGAGGTTTTTGAGCTTTCCACAGGGGCTTGTGACACATCCCAGGATTCCCCTTCATCCTCTGATGATGTGCTGCAGAGGAGGCACTGGATGTGTTTAGTTTATTTATTTATCAAGCACATTTCGACCCTTCCATAATTGTAGACAGCCTTTTGGGGGCTCACAACATAAAAGAAAAACAACAATAACAATGAATATTTTAAATAATAAAACTGACAGTCAAAATAGACAAACATACACTTCAAAAGGCATCTGGCATCAGACCCCAAACATCCTCCAGAAAAGCTCTTTTACGAAGCTTCTGGAAGATGACCAGAGTTGGAACCAAACACACTTCCCACAGGAAGTTGTTTCAGAGGGCTGGGCTGATGACAGAAAGCTGGTTGCCCCTCAGTCCTTGCCCCTGTCTCCAAAAATGAGGGGCAACCATCTGCTTCTCCCAGCATAATCAAACTAATCAGGCTTATGTGGTCCTGAAGGTAACCTGATGCCAAGCTATAAAGGGTGTTATAGGTTAAATTCAGCATTTTAAATTGCACTTGGAAGCTGATAGGAAGCCAATGCACGGTCAGTAAAAGAGATGTAATATGTGTTCACTGGCATGCATCTATGAGCACCCAGGCCACTGCTTTTTGCACCAACTGAAGCTTCTGGGTGATCTTTAAAGGCAGCCCATGAAAAGTGTGTTACAGGCATCTATGTGTGTGATGATGAGGGCATTTAGCCACCATGATCAGGTACTCCCAGCCCAGGTAAAGCACAACTGTGTATCAGCCACAGCTAGGCAAATGCTGCCCCTGGCCATGGCTTCCACCTGCTGATCTATCAGGAGCCATGAATCCACAAGGACATCCACGTTGTGGACCTGGTCTTTCAGGGACAGTGCAACCCCATACAGAGACAATATAGGGGACATAGAGGAACTCCAGTGTACAAAACGTAGCTCTGTCTTACTAAGGCTCAGTTTAAGGTTGTCCTCTCCCATCCAGACCCTAACAGCCTCTAGGCAGCGGGACAAGATTTCCACAGCATCTTCAGTGGGGACTGGGGTCATAATGTGTAATACATAATTACTGTATGTTTCATCAATATACTGTTGGTATTAGACCCCAAACTGCTGGATGACCTCCCCCAGTGGTGTCTTTTATGTGTCTGAAGGGAGTATTCTCTTCTTTTTTCTCTCTCTCTACATCCCACCTCCTTTTAATGAGGTATATTTCATGACTTTAAATTGTACTACAATAGCCATGTAATGAAATCACTGAATTGTGTAACTCGTGCATATAAAAAATTATAAAAAAATGAAAAGAACTTTAATTCACAGATATAAAAAGCTAATTAAAGCTGAATTTATGACCTTGGGTTCATCACACAGAATTAAGATTTAATTTTTATAAGGACCATTCCAAGATGAAATTAAAAAGAAAATTCAGATTTAATTTTTGAGATTGTCCTAAAGTGTTTATCAGATTCCATTTCAGTGCTGCTGATTTTGCTTTACTTTACTTTACTTTACTTTACTTTACTTTACTTTACTTTACTTTACTTTACTTTACTTTACTTTACTTTACTTTACCTTTTTTTGGTGTCTTGTGAAGGACAAACTAAGATTAATTCCCCAAGAGTATCTGATGGTTCTTCTTTCTTGGTTTTAGGGATAACTTTCTATCAATGGATTTTCAGTCAAAATTAACCTTTATGGAGGGCTGTGGCTGCGCATATTTTTGGAGAAGGAATGGAGGCTGTAGTAAGCAAACAGACATGTGGGAATAGGCCAGGTTCTCCATTTTTTTCCAGACTGGATAGGCTTAAAACCCCCTTTAACTGTGTTTTGTTTACCAAGGGCTTAAGCTACAGTCTTTGGGTCTTCTTTGCTTTAAAACTCTAGCCATCCACCCTGGTGATTTTCAGCAATTACACTCTGACTGTGCTCCAAGATTGGTAAAAACAGGGGGTGGGGTAGGGTAAATACAACCCTGAAGCTGCACGTTGCTGATGCTGCTCTATGGGTTTTGTCTTGTTTTGTTTTATTTCACCAGATACATATCAGGGAAGGGAAGGAAGAAACTCTTGGTATGTGGAACTCACAACACTACAAAATAAAAGCCAACTGGGGTAACCATAAGGGAAGAGATGGCTAAGAAAACAGCTGCAATTTATATTAGAGTTAGTATGTGGACAAAAATAATTGTTTTGGCTGTGTTGATCTCATCAGTTTGTGAGTATTACTTCTTTTTAGAGATGCTATCTGAGACCCAGAATGAAAACAGAACATAAGCCACCCTGAATTTTGTTTAAACCCATCACAGTAATATGGAATGTCAGAGAACTAAACAAGGCATCACAATCCTGCAGAAGGAAGACAATGTTTGGAAGGAGGTCAGCTGTTTCAGCTTTATTTGTACACAAAACCAGAGATGTATTTCTAGCAATGACACCTTTTTGAAGAGGCATGCCTATAAAAAGGATACTCCAATTACTTCTATTTCTTTCTTGTTCTGAAAAGAGGGGAAATCATCACTCTAGGAAAGCATTTCCTTCTCCCTCCAACTTGCTGCATAGATTCTGTGACTTATTTTATTGTTTTGTAGGACAGAGGGAAGGGAAATACACTTTTCTTCTCCTAAATTGAGCTTTATCTCATTAATACAAGAACAATTTAATGGAAAGGAGTTTCTAAAATTAAACTGGAAACTTGGACTCCTAGACTCAGCCTGGAGAAAATGAGTATTCCGAAGCATTCAACTTACTTTATCAAGCATTACACCTGACAAGCTCTCATAAATTTTACATAGATTTTAACTTATTTTAATATTATGCAGACCTAGCTTAAAATATTCTCATGAAATAACTAAAATGAAGGTGCTCAGCTATAAATTAGATCTATCATCTATGCCACACACACACACACACCAAATACATTCACATATTACTATAGGTATGGATGCTAAGAAAGACAGATGGTTAGATATGACAAAAAGGGGGTGAAATAGATAAACATCCATTCAAAACGTGCATGCTTTGTTCTTGATATAGATGACTTGCCCAGGAACTGCTTGTTGCTGCATACAGAGTGACCTTGTACCTCTGCATATGAGGTACACAATGACATGACTTTGACTTCCTTGTGATAGTTAAGTTTGATGGTCTTCTCAGCATTTGCTAGAGCCAAGGCCAAACCTAGTGGAACCAGTCCAAGGATCTCACTAAGCCATCCAATCGGTACTAGTGATGGGCAGTGTGTACAAAGATAGAGACTTGATCATTGTGAGCTTATGGCCTGTACTTATTGGAAATCTTTCCTTCCTTCCTTCCTTCCTTCCTTCCTTCCTTCCTTCCTTCCTTCCTTCCTTCCTTCCTTCCTTCCTTCCTTCCTTCCTTCCTTCCTTCCTATTCCAGAAGTGTTAACCAACTTGATGCAACACTTTGCATTGCCACCTCCTTGGGCTGTTGTAAGCAGGCTAGAATCAGAGGTCTGCTGCAGGTCTGCTGGGCTCCTTTCTCCATCATCCCTAGCTGGCTGGCTCTGAAGGGATTTACAAGGGGAAATTCTTTCCATGACTCTAAGAAAATAGTGATAGTGTATGGGAAGAAAATTGCAGCCCATGTTACTAGTGATGGGTGAGTAGCATTCAGATATTGGATTTGAACTATGTGGACAAGAGAAAAGATTTGCAGCTTTTCCACTTCTGTAGAAGACAGCATTTTAGTTGATGTAGCATTTCATACAAGGTCTACCTGCTGAAATTGTCTGTAAAACAAAGCCATATGTGTTCATGAGATATGTCCCTCTTTGTCTGCTTGTTTTAACCTGGCTACTCTAAAGCCCTGGGTAACCTAGGCTATTTCCTACTCCCTCCCCCACCCACATCCCTAAATAGAATTGCTTTGTGCTTCTGATGGGATCAAGGATGGGTTCACACAATACTTAGCCCAAATGGACAAAACCTAGTTGCTATTTTTACAAAAGCTATGCTCAAACAAATAAAATATATTGTGGCTTAACATGATGGGCTGGCTCGCAACAGCTTGGCTTCCCACAGCATGCTGAACCACAAAGACCCCGACCCCATTTCAGTCTATCAGGTTGTGCAAACCCAATTCCTGAGTACGATGTAGGGTATGAACTCCTTTCCCCAAGCTCCACTGAGCTTACCATCTATATTACCTGATGAGTCCATTGGTGGTGCAGATTATTTCTAGTGCTGCTGCTTTGGCTGCAGTTTTAAAGATGATAAGATAGGAGGTCTCTCCTGATCCTGTCCACTGGTTCTCCTCCTTTCTTCCTCCCTGGAGTTAAGAAATTGGAATGCTGCCATAATAGAAAATTGTTAAGGAGCCTGAGAAAACTAAATTTGCCCAAACGTGAAAAATGTATATTGTGGGACAGTTAGGCATGCAAAATTATGAAATGTGTGTTGCAATTTGCCTACCAAGGTGGAGTGTCTTTGCCAACGAACTTTATTTCCACATTGTTAGAATTCTTCTAGCTTATCCTGTGTCTGTAGACACTAAAAATCTGCATACTTTTACCTCTTTCCGCTTGTCATTAATGATCAGAGAAAACTCTATGACATGTCATTATCTCCTCTTTTTTTATTATTATTCTGCTACCCACAGACCTAAGATAATCAGGCATTTTTACCAGCATCCTCTAATTGCAGTCCTGTGGTTATTCAACAGTTCAAAACATTGCAACTATCAGAGGATCTCGAATGAGGTCTTATGCTGGAAGTGTGTTTATGGACTCATATCAGGATGTCCTCTCAGTACATGATTGCAACAGGGCATTAACATGCATAGTCTATCCAGAGGAAAGGGGAGGGGACCTTATTTCGAGGTACAATCCCTCAGTGGGCAGTAAATTACCCATAATATCTCCCACACTAGCAATTAGCCCTGTTTGCTGACTGCCTGAATTGTTTCACAGTAGTTCGGCACAGTTACCACCGTACTTAAATTAGCATAGTTCCAGTGCATAAGCCCTCCTGCCTTACGGGCAGTGTGTCTGCGATGTGATGCGATGCAATGCAGACTGGCCTTAGCTTGTTCTTGTTCAGCCTTCCTTGCATGAGACTTAAGTGTCTGGACATGATCCAACCAATTGTTTGCCCTTTTAAGTCTCCTCCCCCCAAATTAATAGAAGAAAGTTCATGACTGTGCTTTCAGATGAAAATTAATGGAACTGGTGTTGAAAAAATCAGGAGGATTTGATCCCTGAAAAAAAATGGTAAAGGTATGTTCAGTTCCTTTGAAGGGATGTTGGCAAATTCAATCAATTCAAATTTGATTGAAATACAATGGGAAAGGGGATCATGCTTAACTTAGTTCTACCAAGTGATCAAGAATATTTTCCCCTTTCCTTTTTCTGAATTTTGTAAACAAACCCTCATTGCTGCTACACAAAACCTCATACTGTTGCAAGCAGCTGAAACTCCCCAAAGTTTTAAAAAGCAGAGACTCTTTCTGGTGCCTATTAAGTGATTAAAAAAAACATTTTGAATAAATACTAATCTGCTAACAATATTACCATGATATAACACTGAGCATAGGGTTATACCAATATTGTTGAAAAATATGTCCTAATCTTAGCCGATCTCAGAAAAGTAAGCAGTGGCAGACTTGGTTAGTATTTGGACAGGAGATCACCAGAAAATCCCAGGCTTGTAAAACTAGCCTGGGGCATCAGAAAACACCTTGGAGGAAGACAACGACAGATCACTTCTGTATTGTTGCTAAAAAAAAACAAAACCTTATCTGAACAAGTCCAGGTAGCCATCAAGAGTTCAGCTACATTTGAAAGAGAATGTATTATATGAGCTAAAGGCTAAAGAGTGTGAATATTTGTGAGTGGGGTTGTTTCTACCGTATTGGAAAAGGAGTACATACTAAACACTGATATACTGAGATAGTTTTAAACCTTGGAGGGATTATATTCCTTCACTCCTATCACTTTAGCTTGGTAGCTTTAGCTAGGGCAGTGTTACTCAACTTTAGCAACTTTAAGATGTGTGGATTTCAACTCCGAGAATGCTGCCAAACTGTTGGCTGAGGGAATTCTGGGAGCTGAAGTCCACCCATCTTAAAGTTGCTGAGGTTGAGAAATACCGCTGACGGGCATGGCATGTGTTACTTCACCTATTGCAAAATGTGGTAAATGAATCCTGGAGAATCCTTTTGCTCTGTCTGTCAGAGAAAGACAGATTCCACCCACCACCTCACCACCCCAACTCCTGTCTTGATGGTATCACTGCTACTGATGCTGGGAAAGGAGGACAGCAGTAATGCCTTTGCCAGTAGCAGCTGGGAAGAGAGGTCCTGAAAAGATATAAAGGTAGCATAAAACAATATAGAAGGGAAGTAAGGTCACAGGAATTAGCACTTGGAGTCAGTATGCTTATGCCTGTTTTTGTTTCTCTTGCCAACTGCTTTTCAAAATAATTTTGATGTGATTATGTGATATATGAGTGAATTAAGATGTTTTTGTAGGATGGTTAACTGATACATCCATGCACATCATTAATATATAGAGGGAAAAGAGATATTCTGCACCAGACTTCACATGAAGGATCCAAATGCAGCATCAGGAACTGGGATGGGAATCTAGAGTTCCCAATCCCAGATCTAAAGAGATATTCAGGATCATCCCATGCCTAAATTAACTGGCCTGTGATTTGAATAACACTCCTCTTTCTGCACTTCCCTTGCTCATCCTTTCCTGTTTCTCCTTATGCAAATGAAGAGCTTGCTTGTTCCATGGAACGGATGATCAACATGGACCCCCCCAAAAAACCTCTGTCCTTGATTGCAGATGCTAACATTAAAGTTAAGACCTATATTAAGTTATTACATGCTTTCCTTTCTTATACATTGCAGCCCCATCTGAATCTCCCACATGGAAGTCAGACATTAAAAAAAAATGTTTCATTTCTCTATGATATAATCAGACACTACTTAATTAGAGAATATGTGCTATTTATCCAGGAAATATGAATTTCCAAATACATTTTCTCTATGCTGATTGCAGATAATGTGAGGAAGCGTTCTCTCTGATTCATTAGCCTAGTAAAAGAGATGTTCAGAATTATTTGGTATAATTCACAGCACTTAAGAAAGCATATATTTTCATAATATTCTAAATCCATTGCTTATGGTAGTAACTCAGCCATATTATGACTAGCTTGCCATAGCAATGTCATCTTAAAATTGTGGGGCTGCCATTTTTTTTAAAATTGTAACTGGCCAAGGCGCCAACTGATTTAGTGTATTCATTTCTGCAAGTGATTACCATATGATAATATGGATGCTGGCTCCTGTGTTTAGCAAATTGTAATGGCGGCTATAATAGCAGGGAGGTATAATAGTTTAGGACAGTGTTGTCCAAACTTGGCCACTTTAAGATGAGTGGACTTCAACTCCCAGAATTCCCTAGCCACCCCATGCTGGCTGGGGAATTCTGGGAGTTGAAGTCCACTCATCTTAAAGTGGCCAAGTTTGGACAACACTGGTTTAGGAGGAAGAAGGGTAGAAGAAAGGGATGAAAAATCATTGGCTTCTGCAACAATCATTTCAAATCCTACCCTGGATCTCATCTGGCTGATGTCTAAACTCATATGCTGGTTTCTTTTGCATGCTTCATTGGCACGTAGTGATCTAACATCCAGTTGAAAACTCCATAAGATGTAGCATGGCCACTACCTTAGGTGAATTTGAAAGGAATTTTAAGAATATCATTGGAGATGGAACCATCAATGAATATTAATGAAGAATGATTCATCATTTGGAAAGACCAGGTTTGGAGATAGTATTTTTGCTTTTAATGCCATATACTGGGGAGAAATAGTAAAATCTTTGGTGCATGTGTGTCTGATTATAGGCTGTTATGGAAAACAGGATTCAGTATCAAATAGATTTTTGGGGTATTCCATCACGGCTCCTCTAATATTCCTATTCACTTGAAATGACCTTTGCATGGCAATGTAGAAATCAGAGATGTATGGTCAGAAAAGTGACGATGGAATTCACAATGGTATAATTAAAGTTCTGCTTGACTTTTTTGACCACACCCTGTGTGCATCCCTGGTAGAAATAATCGAGTTTTCATTGTATAGCCTTTCAAGTGAACTGGTCTTGAATTATAGGCCATGTTAAAAATTTCCCTATAAAAGTCAACAAAGGCGACACATAGGTGACATGGTTGCCTCTTGGTCACTATTGGGAGTCAGCCTATGCAAACTGGATTATTGATTTGGCATGTATGCCCATCTCACTCATCAATGTTAATAGGTGGCAAATAGCCACAAAGGCCCCAAACTGCTGAAGTTTGAACCTATCAGTCCCAAATTATGCACTGCACATTTTGAACATTTTACTTCTACAGTTCACTTTGCTGAAAAAATTGACAAAACAAAACAAATTTTAAAAACTGGCTGTAATCCAATATAGGGGTAACAGCCCTTAAGCTCTCTATAATCAACAGGTTTAAACACGCTCATAACTGCCTTGAATTGTGGCCAGAATCTTAAGTTTGTTGATAAATGGCCTTAAGACAACACTGTTTATGTATTCTCTTGCCAGATTCAATACTTCACACACAGGCTGCATTTTGAAAACCTCGAAATCTGACAGCTGCTGTAATTGGGACCATTTAAAAAAAAAATTGAATGAGGCGACTATCATAGGGCCAAATTAGACATGACAGGGACAGCTAGTTTTGGTTGTTCACATCTCTGCCCTAATCAGATAAGTTGCAAGGTCTAAAGTGCTACTTGAGGGAGGGGAGCTGAACCCTCCCTTCCTTCTCTTTGCTTACCTGCCCTTGTTTGCTTTGCACATTCGTTCCTGCCAGATTGTTGTTTTCAGAACAGAGCTGGGAAGAATGGGCAGGAAACAGCAGAGCCCGGGGAAGGGGAGGAGCAGAGAAGGGAGCGTGTGTGTGGAAAGTGGGGGAGGAGAGCTGAAGTGAAGAAGAAGGAATGACATGGAGGATGGAATGTTGAGGGGGGAGAGAGGTAAAATGGGGAGGAAGAAGCAAGTGGGAGCTGGGGAGAAGTAGGCAGAGGGTAAAGTGTGGGAAAGCAGAAGAAGAACTAAGGGGGGGCGAAAAAGAGGGGAAGCAGGGAGGGGAAATTGGGGACAGGTAACATGCAGAGGAAAGATAAAGAGGAAAGGGAGGGGTGGTAAAAGATGGGAAGTAAAGTGGAGAAAGAAAAACAAGAAATGAAAATGTAAACACACACAGACATTAGTAAAACTGTAGAATCAACATTTTTACAAAAATCATAGAACCAGAAATTCTCAAGGAAGAATGACTGTTTCCCAAGCAAGGTATAAAAGTGTTTCTCAGACTTGGCAACTTTAAGATGTGTGGACTTCAACACATCTTCCCCAGCATGCTGGCTGGGGAATTCTGGGAGTTGAAGTCCACACATCTTAAAGTTGCCAAGTTTGAAAAGCATTGGTACAAAAAGCCTCTTTAAATCATTTTGGAATACAAAGCAAGTCAAAACTTTTCTGGATCTCCCAGGAACGTTTCTCTCCGCAAGATATTCAATATCTGAAGCAATGTGGCCAGACAGGTCCTCTCTGCAGCTCCTATCCTCCTCACCTCAAATGGCAGAAATGCTTAGAAGATCTGGTAAAGAATAAAGAATCTGGGCCAAGTGCAGAAAGAATGGTTTTTGAAGCACTTATATCCCAATTTGTTTGACCTTGCCTGGATGGGGCACATTAGTAAACAAATATGGTTGCTCCATTTGGAATTTTTGCAAACAAACAAACAAACAACCCCCCAAAAATCTATAAATTACAGGGATTTATATGAGAATTTTCCCTTCCCTGGCACCCATCCTATTCCTCCCCCTCCCCTCCTTTTTAATCTGACTCCAGAATATGGAAGCAATATTTCTTGAAATCAACAGTTACAAGGGAAGTAGAAAGAAACAGAGTCCTTAAAATAAAAAAGTATGAAAAAGTTTCTTAGTGAGACAGCATTGGACACAAAATAATCCACTGAATGCCCTCTTATTTCTCTGATTTAAACCATAAACCTGGGAGTCTGTGGAAAGTCTGAAGTTGACAGAAAGCTAATTTGCTCCAACAGCGACACCTCCCATGTCGTTGGGAGGGCAATTAAAACTAGGCTTGTCTCCATTATTTGCATATTAATGGCACGTGCTAAAATATGTAGAGATTTACAAAGGGATGAAACCTCCTCCAACCCAAAATGTATAAAATGCCTTTCATGCAGCTATGATGGGTCATAAACTATCAGGGAATCTGCTAGGAATGCTGAATTCACGGCATGGTTTTAAATTGCAGATGGCATCTGGGGTTTTTAGGAGAATGAGAGGTAGCCTGCAAACCAAGTGCTTGATTGGATATGGGAAAAATGAATATATATATATATATATATATATATATATATATATATATATGTTAAAAGCTAAATAAAGTCACTTTGGAGAAGTGTATTGTGTCCTGTCTTGTGTAAATTGAAATCAAGCTTTTGGCTCAGTCTCCGCAAATGGAAAAAAAGAAAAAAGAAAGAAAAGGGGGAGAAAAGCCAGCTAAGGAAAGCCAGACGCAGTGACAAAAAAGCAAACAAGAACAGATCCGCACCAGTTCCCCTCAGCCCCTCCTGCACTGCAAAATGGCCTCTGATTAAACATCTACAAAATTCCAGTCCCTGATATTAGCCAGACTCACAAGGCCAAGTTTCTCTTTGCACATAAAACAAAAAATAAATTAAAAACAGCCACAGGCTGGGATTTACTTAACAATCGTCTCCTTATGACCACGGCTTCCCCATGTGGCCTTCTCATTTTTAACTGTATAATAAACCCCCCTCCTGCATTTTGGGACCTTTTAGGGGTTCTAGAGTATCAAAATGAAAGGGAAAAAAGGGAATTTCTTTAAATGGGAAAATGGGGGGGGGGGGACTTGTTAAATGAGCCTCTAATAAAAGAGTTTGATGTGGATTTACAGACCAAGGTACCCCCCACCACAGCAAGAGAAGGAGCAAGCCCAGACTGACAAGCCATTAGATGGAATTGGCCAGAAGGCAAGAGACCACTGGCCGCAATCATGCCTAGTCCTTCTAGGCTGGAATGCTTATTCTCCATTGGGGACAGTCTTTGTCTTTTCCATTTGGCAGATTTTTTTTTTCTCAAATACCCAAAGACAAAACATTCAGGTCTCATTTGTGAGCTCCTGAAAACATCTGGCTGTCCACTTGGAAGAGAATGCTGGACTAGATAAATTATCGGTCTCATCTAACAGAGCTCTTACATGTTGTAAATAATTGAGTAAATCAACTAATAACCTTCTGTCAGCATAAAGGAACCATGTATAACCTGAGCCCACCCACCCCAACATGATGCAGAATCATAATTTTCAATATGACAGAAGAGGAACATTACTAAATACATGGGAAATAACCATCTTAACTGTTTTTCATTTAATCTGCTTAATTAAAATAAAATTTAATTCCAATTCCATTTAGTTTTATCCTTGACCTATTCACTTTCTCTTATCCTTAACCCACTTTTTGAAGTTTAGCCCCATACACACCACTCAAAGGACTGTTGCAATCTGAAATCTTGAAAAAGAGCATATAACTCTAGGACAAAGCAAGATTTAGAAGGGGCCACTGAACTTGAAATGAGTGAGAAATGTGTTCCATTTGCTTTTGTATTTTAATAAAATTAATGTCTACAAATATTTCCTCATAATAAGATGAAGGAGGGGTTTTTTTTTGGGGGGGGTGTTAAGTCAAGCCATGGAAAGCCTACCCAGGCAGAGTTTCTATTCAACATTCTTTGAGAAACTTACTTACACTTTTCATCTATTTATCCCCACTTTTAAAAGCTGCAGGACAAGCAGAGGATATACTGTAGTTCCTTTTATACAAAAATGTGTTCATAAATAAGATAGAACTTGATGCATTAAAAATAAATGTTTTGTCCATTGTTACATGGAACAGTTATGTCATTTGTTCCGGAAGGAAGGAAGAAAGGAAGGAAGGAAGGAAGGAAGGAAGGAAGGAAGGAAGGAAGGAAGGAAGGAAGGAAGGAAGGAAGGAAGGAAGGAAGGAAGGAAGGAAGATGAATTTCTCTTTGCTGGAGATGATGAATCATCTTTGAATAATTAATAAATAAATAAGAAAAAAAGCTTTTCTCCCAAGTTGCACAACTTTTATTCAAATGAAATTGTTGTTATTATTATATTTGTGTGGGGTAATCTTTCCCCAGCCTGGTGTTCTCCATAAATGTTAGACATCTGCTCCAAAAATTTTCTGCTAATATGCAGTCAGAAATTCCGGGAAATAAAATGCAACTTATATTTATGGGAAGGATATCCAGAATGAGGCATTCTAGGTGCATCTTTGCTGTTCTTTTTCTAATCTGTTAATCTGGTAGTCTAGAGGCCTCCTCATGGCTCCATTGCTTGATGAGGACAATTCACAAACAGCACTATCCCAGGAATAGTTTCACAAAGAAGGCTACCTCCAAAGGGAAAGGCATAAGAACATCTCAGAGGAATTTCTAAATCATTGCTGCCACAATATGCTAGAGTCAGTGAAGAGTGAGGCTCAGGACAACACATTTTCAGTGGAATTCATCTAATATTTTATGCTATTTGCTTTTGGTTCAAAATTTAGCTCTCAAGAGATGGCCATCTGGTCAAATTTAACAGGCCAAAAAAATATGGCTTTGCCCCCTGATAAGGGTAAATTGTGATTCCTTCTTTTTGTCTTATAGAATCTATAAAAGTGGAATGACTCTCTTCTTGGACTGCCTTTGGGGAGATTGAGAAGGAGATGGGAAAACTCACATCATGATGTTATCTCTTCACTGTGAAAGAATGCAAGGAACTTGCATGAGGAACTTTCATCCTCATAAGAAGATGAAAATGAGTTTCTGGGCAACCGCAGACTCCACTCATCTCAGAAGAAAATCAGGAAAATAAAAAAAATCAGTCCAGGCTTGGATCACTCTGAAGAACAGGCTGTTCAGCCTCTTTCAGAAAGAGAGGGCCAAGCCCCACTAAGATGTATGGTATAGAATCATTTACAGATTCAGGTCCAAAGCCTCTTCTGAAGGACCTAATAGCTGACAGCTGGGATATAGCTGGGCCCTCAAACATTTTAGTTTTACACATCCTTCATTCAGAACAATCAGTGCTGGGCACAGTGGTCTGGTTTATATACCATCCATGTTATAATGCAGTTTCTATATTTGAATGTTAGGTGATATGTGGATCCATCCACTATGGCATAGTGTTTTGTGAGTCAGATTATTATGGTTTGTTGAATAAATCATGGCTTAAAAATCTTGCCTTTGCATTATATGTGAACCATGCAAATGTTCCACTATAGGTTACAGAGCATGATATGCTCCTGACTCACCCTTGTCTGCTGAACCTGATTCTTAATGTCCAGATTGACCCTGGACTCTGGCTTAATATTTTATGTATTTGCACCTCACATATACATCTTGGCCTGGCTCCTAATTTTACTGTGAATATTGGTCTTTGCATTACTTCAAAAAAAAAAAAAATGACAGAGTTTCTTGGAAGGAAGTCAGATATGGGTGGAAAATACATACTGTAGTAAAGTCTAAAGTGGAGACTTTGCCAAGAGTTGAGATATGTTTTGGGGCATATCATAGCATAAAATGCTGGGGAACCAAAATGGTGTTTAGTGCTATAGGACCTAGGAAAGATTTACAGAAACTTGGATACAGCTTTGTAACCTCCATAGTGGCAGCTGTGCAGTCTCTGTTTCTTTCTTTTTTTCAGAAGATAAAAAACTTCCCATCTCCAGGGCTGTCAATCCATTTTCCAGATGATGTTAAGTTTTACTTCATTATTACTTGGTTGCAGGCTTTCTTTTTTTGGAAGTATTAAAATGTATGTGTGGTGCACAGGGAGGAGACAGAGAATATTAGGGATTTGCAAATGACAGTCCAGACAGCCATCGAGTAACCCGAGACATTTATGTATTGTGAGTGTCTGAATTGGTTATTTCTTACCTGAAATTTTCAGCAGTAATTAACAAACGTGATTCTTCTGCACAGTATTTTTTTTTAAGTAGCCTGTTTTTATTCTTTTGTTTTAAAGCGTAATGGCACTTTTCCTTCAAGAAGCCCCAAATGAGTTCATCACAGCCAGTATTTTACCATCTGCATATTAAAAAAAGAGAGAGAGAGAAAATCATGAAATGTTTATATTCAAGGAGTGTATATTTCTGAGCAAGGAAGCTCTGATGTGCACAAACGTATTGTCTATAGAAGCCTCCTTAGTAATGATGCAGCTGGGTTAAAAAACACACACGTGCACATACGCAAATATAATGGGAGACCAGGCAGACTCTCTTTAGTGCAAACTTTAATCTCCTACATTACAATTATATTGTTGAAAATGATACTTGTGGCTGCAACTCATTTGTGAATCCCAGCAAAGGCTGGATCGCAAATTCCTCATCAGAGGCTGCCGAACTTGATCTCTACCAAATTTGGACCACAGCAGGAGGCTGTGAGCAGAGACTGATTTGCATCTCAATACTTTGGCCACCCCAAACTTTAAATCTCACTGCTGAGCTGTCACAATGGAAACCGGGATGATTCTTGGTGCGTTCCATTCTACATTAAACACAGATACAATTGTAACACAATGCAAGCAGGTTGTTAATGGCAGTGAATGCAACTCTGAATTTTAGGAAGTCTTGCTGGAACTGCTTGATAATTTCTTTAGGCCGGGGAGGGGGAAATACTCAGTATCCCTTTAACATTATCTTGGGTATTATTATTATTTTTTGATTCTGCAACCATTCCTTTATGCTGGTCATGATCTGCTTACTAGTTTTGCTTATTAAATGAATTGAGAAAAAGACCAGAGATTGCAATACACTTGGAAAACTACTTGATATCAAGTCAAATTATTTGCCTAGCTCTGACTAGCAACAGCTCACTATATGTATAACATGATGAAATCATGGCATTGAAAGGTATCTCAGAGTTCATTTTAGCCTATCTGCCACTCAATGGAGGATCCCTATCAGCCATTGGGCTTGGTAGTTGAGACCTCTGGGAATTATAGTCTCAGCTCATCTGGAAAACTCCAGGAGGGGGGAACTAATCTACTCCTTCTGCTTAAACACCTTCAGGAAGGAGAACTCATCAACCCCAAGGCAATCTGTTGAATAGTTCATGCTATTAGGACGTTTCTCCTAATATTTAGACCAAGCTAAATTATTTGAGTTTCTCACCTTTGGTACTAATTCTGCTTGATGAAGAAATAGAGATCAACTCATCTTCTTCCTCTGCATGATAATGTTACAGATATTTAAAGATGGCTACCATGTCTCCCCATAATTTTCTTATTCCAGGCTTAACATATCTAACTCTTTCATGCATTCTTCATGAGATTTTATTTCCAGACCTCCTCAGAATATAGCTTGCAAATTACTGGTGTATAATAATGCATCTGCCAGACAGAGAAATTCTCCTGCATTTCTTTCTCTTCCACTTTCAATTCACTTTGATGAAAAAAGAATTTGCTTTAAATTCTTCCACAGAGAATTTCAGCAAAACACCCACGTCTGAATTGTGGTACTTGTACTTACTCAATGATGAGGGGAATATTCTCTCTTTCACTGTAGAATTATCTCTCCAGCAGTCTGCAGACTCCCTAGCTTCCCACCTTCAATGAATCCTATGGGAAGACATTACAAATTTCTTCTTCCCTTGGAACAATTCCCTTGAAATTGTCTATTTGATGGAGAATTTTGGAAAAACAACTATGCTCACCTGTAACACTGAATGGCTGGTTGCACACAATATGCTTAACCTAGTTACTGAATCAACTGACTTGTAGAAATGCAGTCATGAAGTCTCTAATTCACTAGTTAAGCACGTCATTCAAACTCAGCCAGTGAAGGGTAACGCCATGCCCTGCCAAACCAAAGCCCACCTCTCACTCAGTCTTACAGGATTGTAATGGGAACATCAAAATCCTTCACAATGCATTCAGTTCCTAATCTGGTGCTATGCAGGTGGTCCACAAGGAAATAAGGATAATCAGCCAGGCAGCCAGATCTCTAGGGTCAATAAATAAAATTGACATAGAAAATTACATTTTTTCTAGCCATCCTTCCCAAAACATTGTTTCTCTAATATAGTGTCAAAAAAAAAAAAAGTTAAATTTGGAATAGTTAAATTTTTCAGGAAAGCTTTTTTGATGGTATCCTGTTCCCAGAAGCCCATGTCATTCTTGACTATGAAATATTTTCTGTTGGGAGCTGTGTTTGGCTCTCTAGTCCCTCTGCCCTTAGAAAAGCAGCCACCAAGAAATATCTATTTTACCATGCATGCTGTTGTCAATGAATTTGAGTGATATTTTAATTTATGTATTTTTAAAAATTGTATTTTGTGTTTTAATTACTTTTGACCACCTTGAATATTCCGTTGTGTGGCCTCCTTCAGTCTTTCCCAATATGACTATCTTCAGATGTGTTGGACTAGTTCTCCTCCTACCCACAGCCAGCATGGTCAATTTTATTGGCTATGCAATTCCTACTAAGGAGTCACAAAATTTGGTTAAGCTATATTATCTTCTCCTTTCCTCCATAATTATATCTTTTTTTAAGAAAGGAAAGATGAAGGGCTAGTTATGTTGAACACAAAATGCCCCCTACAACTTTACTTCCAGAGTCTCATGTTCTAACAGTGATATGCAGTTTATTTGATAAATAATGTCAAAAATGAAGGAGGAAAAAAAAAATGAATGAGAGACTCTCTGTGTGTGTAAGTCAGAGAGACAAAAAGAGACAATGGAGACCAAGAGAGAAGATACTAATTAAGAAATGGATTTAGGCCGTCTCAGTCTCATACATGAGACAAAAGGTTAAGTAAATGCCAAGGCTGCTATGGCTTTTCAAACAATGAATATTAGTTTTAGAATCATTAATGTCTGCTTAGAAAACAGAGTCATATCAGAGACTTCTATGGCAAAATAACCAAGATTGGGTCTGTTTCTTTACAAAATTAGAAGTTAAGTTATTCTTTCTCCAAGAGCTAAATATATGCAATTAACAGAGCATAGAAAGGCAATAGGGAATTGGACTTTCACAGTTTCAGCAAACCACGTTGAAAGAACAGCTTTGTGAGGAGCCCAGCTACCTCTTGAGTGGGCCCTGAGCTGAGGCTTCTTGGGGGGGGGGGGGCAGTAGGAATACCTGAAGCAAGCATAGACTGCAACATGGTTTGCTTTAATCAGTCCTTTAATTGTAGAAGAGACTGTACCTCACAATTCAAGAATGAACTTGAGACATTAACTGAGAGACCTTTTCAATACTATCTTTAGTAGCATGGGGCATTCCAGATTGTCTCCTTCCTTGGTAATGTTGTCATTGGCAGCCACATGGGAGGAGTTCCCACCGGGGTAGCCTGACCATGAGACATAATAAGTTGCTGCCTTCAGCAGTTAATTTTAAGACAAACCTTTAGCTATTTAGTTTAGTTTTTCAAAATGTTTTCTAGCACTAGATTACTAGACATTGAAGAGGAATTTTCCTAAGAAGAATGAAGAACCGTGCTATGAGTTTGTCCACACAGCAACACTATTATGCCTTCCTCCTGTCCTGGAGATGGGAGGAAAATATGTCAGCATAACTTGTGCTGCCCCCATAACCTATACTTATTGTCCTGTGTTGAGAAGGTTGATCAGCACCAGCACAGCAATAAGGAGCTCCACATTCCAGTCTGCACAATTTCATTCTCCTCTTGTTTGAGTTTTTCTGCATGACAGAGGAAAGTGCTCCTGGTCCTCCAGGAGAGGGTGGAATTGACTGGGCAACATGGAGCATCTTCTATTACACAAAACTCAAACACAGCCAAGGCCATCCCATCACTGCCACCAGGGACAGGAGGAGTAGCCTTTGGCTGAGTGACTAGGCATCAAGAAGAGGGAAAAAGAGGAAACCACGATGACTGAGCTGGGTATCGATTGAGCAGGAGGGGGGCTGCCTTGGAACTCTGTGCAGGGCAGCCATAGGCACCTCCTGCACTCTTGGCCTGGGTAGGAGAAGAAGAGAGGGCTCAGACATCCTTCTTGACCATAGTTGCTATATTCTATAATTGCTATAGCTTGTTAGTCACAAGGACAGGATAGAAGAGCTATCCCTTCCACTACCAAGACAAATTCTTACACAGTAAAACATGGTTAAGAATTACTGCAGATCATTACTTTCTAATGCAGCTTGTTTGTTTACTATTTTTATCCTGAATTCTTAAATAAAATACAATACCTGAATCTTACCTTGCTGAAGAGCCTAGCCTTATCCATGTTTTCTTACTGTAAGTCTTTGCAATCATAAATTGGATTCTGGCTGCTTAGAAATGCAAAAGTCTTTATAAATGTTCTTCCTGCTTCTAAAGATTGCATGTTTTCCCACCCAAATCAAGATGCATTTTGAGAAAAAGAAGAGAAGGAAATGGAGATGGTGGTGGGTGTGAGATGAGAGTGATTTACAGCCTCCCACCCTTCACCACCCCAGCCCCACACACACTCATAATTATGATAGATCATCTATCAATGCTATAATTGGTAGATTTAGGCTGTTGTAAGGATGCAGCTCATTTTTAAAAAATCCATACCAACTAAGGGCTTTATTATTCTTAGGTAAGATGTCTTTGTATTGGTAGCCTGTTGCACCCAAGATATAGGAAGCACAGGACTCACACATCACATGTTCACCCTCTAAATGTTCAGTGTAACCAAGAGTGTGCTGAAATTCTAAATTCTCATCCCTGACTCAACCGAGCTGGGCCACTTTGGGAAATGGACCTGCTACATTTTACTTCCCAGACAGGGATGCTGAAAAAAATCTCATGCATTAAAAAAAAAAAAATGAAGGGAGGAATAAAGGACAAGATTGTAACTAATCTCCTAAAGCAGTGTTGTCCAAACTTGGCCACTTTAAGATGAGTGGACTTCAACTCCCAGAATTCCCCAGCTGGCTGAATTCTGGGAGTTGAAGTCCACTCATCTTAAAGTGGCCAAGATTGGACAACACTGTTTTAGGACAATAATATGCAACCTTCTTGGGGAGCAACAGGAACTGTACTTATCTTTTTTGGGAGGCAGGGCAAGTGAACCTGGAATTTAGGGAGATGGTTCTATTTTTTTTTCCTATCTTTCTATGATGGTGTTAAGCTTTTTAGTACTTGTATTCCAGTGTGTGTATGCTTCTTGCTTTGATGCAGAAAGCAATTAAGCCACCAAAATTCAGTGGCGTTGGAGGAGGACAAGGAGATGACTCTGGGGATCACAAAACATTGTAACTGTGAGTTGTCCATCTCTGATCTGGGACTGTGAAGTATTACCTTTCCTCCATGCAAGGCTGCCTAATTGTTCAGGTTATCAATGGATGTGAAGAGACACAGCACCGTTTGAAGTACGATAGGTGGCTTTCAGCTACACAGGTTTTCCACCTGTGGGTTACCTCCCTTAGCTCAGTTTTGTATCCAATATGCCTTCTTCTACAGTTGACACCATATCTGATATTTCTAAGTACTAGGTAAAGACAATTTCTTTTCTTTAGGTGTGTGATGGCATTTAAGTGATTTCTGGTATGCTGATTATTTTAAACTGCTCTGTGTTCTATGGCTGAAAAGTTGCTGTTGTTCTTTTACTTACACATTATATTTATTACATGATTGCTGTTTGTTTGAAATGGTATAAGCAGCCTTCTTTTTTTTTTTGTTTGGTTTTACTCAAAGGACAGGAAGAAATATTTTGAAGGAATAAATATATTAATACATTTTGTTCTGAGGTAGGAAATCACCTGGAATTTAATAGACCCCATGTACTGTATTTCTCTTTCCTTCCAAGGAGGCTCCTACAATATTTGAGGTTACAATATGGCATTCAATATTACTCTGTTTTTATTCTGCTGGTTTTATCTGACAATTTTAAAGTGTTGTTGATTACCCATCTGAAGCCTTGGACTGCTGCAGCTTTATAAACACTTAAGGAAACTGCTGAAATTCAAGAAGGTACTTTGTGAATACTCTCCATTTCTCTCTCTTTCTCAAACACACATTTATTTGGTATCGTCCTTTGTTTTTAAAGGCTTGGTATGTTTTCAAATAGGCCATGACACAGTGTGCTCTGAGTATCCAGAGATGATTGGCCTGAGGTGATACTGCCTGTTAGATGCAGGGGAGATGAGCTAAAAATCTTTGGAAGCATTTGGTCCTTCGGGCTTGGGTGCTTCTGGCTACAGAAATGTCTTTTGCTCTCCACCTGCTGCTCACACAATCATGTCTTTCTTGTAATTCCAAGGTTCCCCCCTGACTGCCTCTCATGACTGGCACTCAACCAAGATGTCCTGTTGTCTTCCACATCTGTCCTGGTGATCCAGCAGCGTTGAGACAGCTCTGCTCAATAATAGATCCGAATTCTAGCAGTTAACTGCTCTTTGGAGACTCACATTGTTCTTTCTACCTTAGAAAATAAAAAATACTTAGTAAAATGGCTGTAGTGTGATTCAGATGGGTTAGAGTGTTTCCATTAATAAAGTTCTGTTTCCTCGGTATGGAACGTACCATACCTAAGAAGGTCAGAAACCAGACTGAATAGTCAGATGGTGCATGTTGCCCAATAAAAGGTAAACATATGGCTGAAAAAGTGCTTAGAACTACTCTCTGTAAGCCATCTTCCTGCCTACAGCATCTTAAACATCTTACACTGGGGGTGTTACCAGTTGCATCGGCTTGAAAACATACAAACAACGCTACCTAAAACTATAGTTCATCTATGTTGTGTCCTTAAACTTGGTCAGATTAACTGGGTCTGGCATGCCTCATTTGCTTTCCTGAAGAGATTTTCTGTGTATCAACAGGGATTTTCTTCCTGCTTTTGAGGTAAAATATTTGAAGTAAATATGCTGGAATCTAAGTAGCTAAATGTCTTGTATGGGGGTCATGTATGAGATATAACGTGCTTACGGTTACTGAGAAGTTTTAAAGGAAATATTGGATCTCTTAGGCTAACATTCCACATTTTGGTTTCAGATGATGGGGTTTCTAGATCATCATATTTAGACAATCCCACACCAGTGAAAACTAATTTAGGAAGGCTAAGTTTAGTCATACAAAAATGTAAAGGTTGGAAGGGATCTTGGAGATTATGTAGTCCAAACCTCTCCCAGTGTAGGAATTCATTACTACAGCATCACCACAGATGGCTCTTCAGCCTCCATTTCAACACGTCTAGTGAAGGACAGCCCACCACCTCTTGAGGCAGTCTACTCCACTCTTGAACAGCTCATATCATTTGAAAACCTTTTTTGATGTCCAACTGAAATCTGTTTCTTTTTAATTTAAAACCAAGAGACATTGCTTCTTGTCCTATCTTCTGGAACATATTTGAATAATTCTGTCTTGCTTTGTATAGGACAGTCCTTCAGATAACTATAATCTCTCTCCATGCTAAAATACCTAGTGCCCCCAAGCTTTTCCTTCTAGGCTTCTTAACATCTTGGTTGCTATCCTTAACATTTTGGTTGCTATCCTCTGGACACACCCCAGTTTGCCAATGACCTTTCTAAACTTTGTACCTAGAACTGGGCTCATTATTCTATGTGTGGCCCACTAATGCTGAATAGGGAGGAATGATGACCTATCATGCTTTTGACACAATACTTCTGTTGTTGCAGCCTAGGATTCCATTTGATTTTTTTCTCCATTTTCATCACACTGATGACTCATGTCCAGTTTGTGATCCACCAAGGTAACAAAATTCTTTTTACATGTATTGCTGTCTAGTATGTTTTCCCCTGCCATCCTATGTTCCCTCCTTTAATTTTTCCTATTCAAATTAAGACTTTGTGTTTGTCTCTGTTGAAATTCATCTTTCTGGTTTATGCCTGTTGTTTCAGCTTGTCAGCTTTGCTTAGTTCCATTTCAAGGTGCCTCCCCTTTGGGGAGAAGACAGAAGCAAAGTAGGAATTGAGGAGCTGTACTATTTCCCGGTCACCTGCTACTATCCTACCATCCCCTTCTAGAAGTGGGCCCACCCTTTAGTTTTTCTTCCTTTTTCTGATGTAGCCCCAAATTACCTTGTTTTTAGCCCAAGCTCCTTTTGTGGTTTAGACTTGCTTTCTTTCTGTAAAGAATGGTGTGGGAATATTCCCACATTATTTTGAATTAAACCTTTCACTCATTTAAAAATGTATATACTGCTTGGCATTTCATCAAAGGGATTTTTAATAAAATAATCAGAAAAAAATGATATACAATATAGTAAAAGCACCATCAAAACCATTACTCAGATGATTAAAATGGTAAACTATTTCAACATTTGTTAGATGTAGCTGGCAATAATGTTGTCAGAGAAATGCCCAAGCAAACAAACATATATTTAAGGGTTGGCAGTGCCTCTCTATGCTGGGACCATGCCTAATCTCCTTGGGAAGAATATTCCCAATGTGGACACCAGATCTGAGTCATTTTGGGAACTGTGTTCCAGTGCACAGTTTGCGGAGCATTTGTGAATGTTACCTTTTCACAGCTTCACAAGATCAATTGGACTTCTTGATTGCTGTGGAATTTTGTGCTCGTACCTGGCAAATACATAGCAACAGTGAAATGTTTTGAGAAATATCCCACTTTTCACTCTTTTTCATTTGGGCCTGACAAGCCTGTGGGCGAAATTAAAGGTATGTCATTCACATTGCATAGATGTTGCAAAGGACTGTAAATCTGCCAACCTCTTTGATGAAATAAAAGGACTTTATTTATGATTCATGTAGGAATATGAAGTTATTTTTATTCCTTCGGTGCACTAATAATCACAGGAGAGCTCAGGAAATGAAAAGGTAAACTGACAGGGAAAGTTCTAACTAAGGGGAACCCTCTGGGGCATTCTGACCCTTTTATAACGTCTTCCTTTTGAGCAGAGGTTAGAAGAGTGTCAGAGTGTGATTCCCCAACAAGCAAGGCTTGTTGGAATGATGATGAAAACAATGTAGCACGACTCAAGCTATAAATCCCATAAGAAAGAGAAACACTTCAACCACCCAAAATTAGTGTCATTGCCACAAAGGTGAGGGAGGCCATATTGATCCGCAGTAGCTTTCCAATTGCAGTTGAAGTAGCTTCCTTTGCTTGCTGAAATTCTAGTCTGGCCTACTAGCATAGAAGATCTATTTATAGTTGTTGTTAAACTAGTGGTGCTCTTTTTTTCAACAGAGTTCAGGTAAAGCAAACAGTAAGTTCTTTGATTATTTACCAGCTTAGGCATCCATCCCTAACCATAATGAGGACAAAATGATGAAACATCCATTATGACATCACAATGGAAGCTCTGTCCTTTCATACTTGGATCTTAATGTTGCATGTAAGTACATAAATGGTGGAATTTGAATTGTGATGCACATTTCATGTGAAGCTGACTTAAGATACTTGAAGCAGCCCATTGGCTATTCATCTCAGTATTTACTCTGGACTCAGTGGCAAACATAAGATCTTCACTGATGGTCTTTTTTCTCACTCAATTATCAGTTGTCTGATAATTTAATCCATAATGCTGCCTATTGGTTCCCTTTAGTAAATATGTTGATGTACTGCTTCCCGTGTAGTCATAGCCATTGCAAAAACAGTATATAAATAGCAGAATAAATAGCTGGTTCAAAATTCAGCAATGTGAGCAGTAATGGACATTGTTATACCCATGTGTCATCACTGCTCCATGAGCTGCATTGGTTACCAGTTGGATTTTGGATGCAATTCAAGCTTCTGGTCATCACCTATAAAGCCCTTCATGACATAAGGACTGGCTATTTGAGGGAGCACCTGTCATCTTATGGGACCAAGGAAGTGTTTCTTCTCTGTCACAACTCCAGCCCTGTGGGAACAGCAGCTCCCTGGAGATATGCATGGCTCTCATTGTCCTTGGCTTCTGGAAGTCTCTTAAGACCTGGCTCTGTTACCAGACTGTTTCTGGAGTCTCTGCTGAGTTTTTGCATGTTGGGGAGTGTTGTTTTGGTTCAAGCAATTAATGCGGTTCTTAGTGTGCTTTTGCAGTAACAGACTTCATTTATTTGGGCTCCAAGATCACCGCAGATGGAGACTGCACCCATGAAATTAAAAGATGCTTTCTCCTTGGGAGGAAAGCTCTGGCAAATCTAGATAGCATATTAAAAAGCAGAGACATCACCTTGCCGACAAAGATCCGCATAGTCAAAGCTATGGTTTTTCCAGTAGTAATGTATGGCTGTGAGAGCTGGACCATAAAGAAGGCTGAGCGCCAAAGAATTGATGCCTTTGAACTGTGGTGCTGGAGAAGACTCTTAAGAGTCCCCTGGACTGCTAGGAGGTCAAACCAGTCAATCTTATAGGAAATCAACCCTGATTGCTCATTGGAAGGATTGATACTGAAGCTCAAGCTCAGATACTTTGGTCACCTAATGTGAAGAGAGGACTCTTTGGAAAAGACCCTGATGCTGGGAAAGATTGAAGGCAAAAGGAGAAGAGGACGGCAGAGGATGAGATGGTTAGATAGGATCACTGAAGCAATGAGCATGAAACTGAGCAAACTCAGGGAGGCAGTGAAGGACAGGAAGGCCTGGCGCGATATGGTTCATGGGGTCACGAAGAGTCGGACATGACTTAATGACTGAACAACAACAAATAATGTACTTTTAATGTATGTATTGGACCTATTGTAAATCGCCCAGAGTCTTCTTGGACTTGGACAGCCTTAACAAATCCAGTAAATAAGGGCGGGGGGAAAGAATATTATTAAAATACAAAAATAATATTTCAATAGAGGTGACTTCTTTTTTAGCAGTATCATAATCAGGTTTCATCTATCTATAGTCACTAAATATAGATCAGAACTTATTTATGATAAACAAATATCCATGGGTTTTGTTGTGCTATTTGATCCATATGTTATGTTGCACTTTCACAAAAGTACACATCCAGCCTTCACAATTTCCCAGGAATCCTAGTGATCAGCAACACTCTGACGATACATTGTTATCTTCTTTCTGCAGGTTCCTTCCTCCACAGTGGAAATAAGCAAGTGCCCAGAGAAGACTCTACTGAAGGGAGCGGCAAATGTTTACCCAAAGTACTGCCCTGGAGGTGAAGCTCTCTGAGTTTCCACAGCTTTGAGTGCCTTGTTAGACAAAGTGTTTGAATTTGACCAAGTCAGGGAAGTCTGCAGGGTGTGGTCAAAAAAGTTAAGATGGGGGCCATGATGGTGTGAAGCACATAAAAAACAGGTGGAGCTTTGATTGCACCGTCATGGCCACCATCTTGTCCTTCCTGACCACACTCTATGGACATCCCTGCATCAAGTTTGAAAGGCAACTGGAGCTCTCCCCAAATGGGATTATAACACAGAAAGTGACACAAAGATTTCCCACAGCTTTGAGGAAGAGGATTAGTACTCTATTCCTTCCTCATTGTGATCCTGTATTCTTTTAAAGGATCTTTACTTCTGCATTTTATTTATATTCTTCAATGATTTTCTTTTTCACGTCCCTCAGCTCCAGAACCTTACCCCCATCTCCTGTAGGTCTAATGTCTCAACTTCTGTGGTTTTGTTATCTCTGTTTGTATGCTGGAAAGTTTCTGGTGTAAATACTGAGGCACATTAACAAATGTTAACCTAAAAGCATGCATTCAGAAGAGGGGGAACACACACACACACACACACACACACACACACAAGCATCTACAACATTCTCACATGGGAGACTTGAGTGAAGTCTTTAATAGGTGCCTAGAAGTCATCTTAGTAAGCACCTATGAAATATTAGGAGAGAAAGAATTTCAGAGAGCAAATGCTACCACTAACAAGACCACTTAGGAGTGAACAGCTTATCAAAGAAAGATAACCTCTGAAACATTATGCAGCTTCCGTTTTGAGAAGTATTTTCTTGACTTTGGGGTACTTTGTGGAGATAAAGCAGGGTTTGTCAATTTTTGTGGTACTATGAGGCCTAAAATAATGATTGAATCAATCTCCCCATGTGTATAACCATAGGGCTATGCTCGGAAAGGCCTTCTGCTTTCAGATAAAGCCCTCATTTAGCTTGTCCAAGCAATGTGGGAGTATGGTCTAGCAGTGACCCATAGAAAGTCAGCTCAAGACCTTGCCAATCCCAAGAAGAAGTATGAAAAAGGCACACTCCCAATGCCTTGGGAGGGATGGGAAAAGGCCAGCTGCTTTTTTCTCAGAGACAGTAGCCTTCCCACCTGGGGATGTTCTGGACTCTGTATCACATGGCCCGTCCTATCCATAAGATCCAGTTTGCCACCCCCAGCAAAGTGGACCAGAAATTCCTAGGAGTTCAATTTCCCCCCACCTTGAGGATGGGCCTTCCTCACCAGCAAGGGGATGCCACTTCTGTTCAGCCCTTTGGAGAGGCTTGGTGGCTGAAGCCCCCTCAGCAGCCCTTATGAGCAGCACTGCCAGTATGGCAAAGTTGGCTGCCTGCCTTCAGGCAGAAACAGAGGAAGAGCAATCCCCCTCCAATTTTCCCACAAGGCTCAAAGGATTGTGACCCACATTTTGAGAAGCCTGGGATAAAGAAAAGAGCCTCCATGAATAAAAACTGGTATCTGAGTCGTAGCTATGTGGCACCTTAAGTACAGCCATTTCTGAAATGGTGGTGCCCTACAAGGAAAACACAAAATCAGATAATATATGCAGGATGAAATGAACCAAAATTCACTAAAGTAAGGAAAATAGCTCTAATCCTTCATTCAATAAGCTCCAGGTTAAACACATGTTTGTGCATGTTGAGGAAATGTAAAGCAAAGTGGTTAGACAAAATGTTAAAGTCAAGACTCACTTTTTCCCTAAACCCACAAGGGATATCGGGGTGTTGGTTAATAAGATGAGAAGGTCTTGAGTTACAAAGCTCAACTCCAGATCCTTCCGCAAAGTTTGAGAGTATTTGAATTTGCCTTTGAACGAATGCCCTGCTGCGCTAAATAGACAAACGTAAACTTTGCATAGGATCATTGAACTACCTGTTGGAACCATAAATGAAGATTATTGGTTTGCTAGCATAAATGATGCTTATGAGCTGAGTAGGGGTGGAGGGAAGAGGCAGCAAGAATTCGACATGGCTTTCCCTGCAGCTTACATTTCTCCCCTGCCTTAACAATTGGAAGTAAATTTACTTATTTTTCCAGGATACATAATTCTGGATCATTCATAAAGTATTCTAGTAAACTTCCCCACAGTCATTGATAGAAAGATGTACTCAAATCCAATGCATAAATCAAGAAATGTAAGGAATCCTGAAGGCAGAACCATGGCATCAAAGATATTGTTTGAACACATCTTGCTTTGAATCTAGTTGCTCAGTAATTGTTCTACTGCTGGGACAATCACTGTAGTCATTTTGTTTTGCTGTATGTCTTATAAAACCAGAATGAAATGAAATGAGTTTCTCAAACTGCAGAAAACCAAAGCTAAAAATCACTGATGCTAAATATTTTATGCTGATGGACCTGAACTCTACTCCAGCATCTGTCCTGAGAATGGGTGACATGTTGATTATGAACACCCACAAGAAAAACACAAGACAAATTTAATTATATAGGATCTACCTCACATGTAACAGCTGTAAGGATTGCGGATAAAGGAGGATGGAATGAGAATGAAAAAAATCAGTGTACATGTCAATGAGGATCAGTAGTTCTGTTAGTTCTAAACTAACTATAACTTTAGGCATTTGCTCTTAGGCATAAAATATGCATTTGATCTTCAGAGTATTTTACAGAGCACTTTTTTCTGTATTATTTTAAATGTTAAAGGCTCACCAGATGTTCTCTATACATACCAGAATGCAACTCCCAACAGCCCTGCCAATGTTCTGATTGGGGATTATGGAAATTATCGTGTAAAATTTCTGGTTGGCACCAGATTGGTTATCCCCATACTAAAATGTTTTCACATGAAACCCTTTCTTAAGATGGCTTGTTTTCTACATTGCATTTGTTTGGTATTCAGAGCAAAATCTTCTCAGTGGCAGTACCAAAGTTATGGAAAACAATTTCCTAGATGGTTCATCAGGCAACCAATTCTGTTTCAAGGAACCCTGAAATCCCACTGAAACTTATTAAGAAAGTTCAGTAACCCTGGATAAGCTCCATGGAAGGCCATGCTCAGCCACAGCAACAGAATTGATGTTTTTCTAGGAGGTATCTTCAATGCATATCACACAACAATGAAGACTGGGCAGCCATGTGTGCTAGAATACTCCCCAGAAGTCTCTGCACTGAAGACCATTTGTTCTTGGAGGCAGAAGTCATTGCTGTCACCATTGCACATTCTGCCTCAATCCTAGTCACTGCTAAATGTATCTCTGATGTGCCCGAGAAAAGCAAGCAGGTAGCTATGCCATCAGTCCAATGTTTCCCCTTACAGAGCAAGGGGATTCATTAGACTCACTTTATCAATGGTGAAGTTTACAGCTGAATCCATGAGAGAGATTCGTGTGAAACATGAGCCAGGAGCGAGGCATTGCATCTTTTCATTAATAAGCCCTCTTCTGGGATCTGGCATTAGCGAGATTCAGTGGATCATAGAGCACAGGGGTATCATTTTTACATGATTACTCTAAATTCTTAAACTAGGGGCTTAAGAGAGAGACTTCTTATAAAGGCAGTCATGGGAATTGCTTGAACGATTGCCACTGTGTGAGGCAAGAGGATGAACCGTGCCAGGGACATTCAGGCATGGGGGACACCAGCAGGCAGCTTCAGTGCCCACTGGGGGAAAGCAAAGGCTACAACAAAAGAAGCACGGAATGCATTAACCTGATAAAAAATAACTCCTCCCTGGTTGTTTTCATTGCTTGGATTGAGCAGAGCAAATCATCCTTACTGGCATTCTTGCCAAGCTCTGAGTTACGTTCCTTCTTGGTTTCTTTTCACCTCACCAGTCCCTGGCGTTATTTCTTCTTTCCTCATTTTGCTCTCCCTTAAAGCAGGCTCTGGTGGAGGTACAAGATGTGGGAATGTTCTACTGTTCTGCTTTGAGACTTTGCTCCCCTCCAAAGTCGAGGATCAGCAATTGGAGACAAGTCAGGCTCCCAGGGAGGTAGTGCCAAGCCACTAGTCATCAGTCATGTAAGCACTGCCACTAGGACAAGCAGCATGGCAGCAAGATTTGATGGCAGACCACTTCTGAAGCAGTTGAGCCTTTTTCCCTCCAGTTACCCCTCCCTAACTGGAGAAAACACCAAACAAATCCTTTTAGAGCTTAGGGCAATGTGTGATCCAGTTACTGAAGGTATACCAGAGGGTAAAGGAGAAGATTCTCCCTAACCCCCACTTATACCTGGAGCTGGATATACAAGCTCGATTTGGATGATGAATTGCATCATTATCTGGTAGTCTTCAGTAGAGTTTTCTCTTCACTCAGAATGGCATTGGCAAATTCTAGTCTTTTGTCTTTTTTCTCCTGTCTGTAAAAAAAAAAAAAAAGAGCAAAGATGCAATCTCTCAACTTAGGGTCCTGTCTATCGAACTGCATGTAACCAGACCTTAGTAGCTGCAGAAGTGAATATGGGTAATGAACATTGTTTCCTTTAATTGGATGGAAGCATAACATCTCTAGATTAACCAGACCTAGTTTAAATAATGGGACCCTATTCTTGCCTACTGCATTTCCAGTTCACAACTCCATCTATGATAAGTGACTAATCAGCTTCTTTATGTACATGGAAACAAAACATGTTTATAGACAAATGAAAAAGAATGTGCATGTGTGTTTATGTGCATGTGTAAGAGAGAGTGAAAGGGCAGGAGGGTTGAAGCCTCTAGAATTTCTTCAGCTAAAAGTTAGTGCTAGCATATACTGTATGTACGTATGCAGTTATCTGTATTTCGAAAATGTATTGGAACATATGAAATACTTATGGAGAAAAGAATCCTTCTGATCAGGTAGAGAGAGTGTGTGTTTTAATGAATGAACTCCTGAGTGTCTGAGAATCTGCAGGTAGGGTTTTGAATGTAAAGTATAAGTCTTTCAGGCAAATCTGAGCAATAGCAGTGCAGATGTTATTTTTCCCCATTGGGATGACATGGACTAAGAAAGACAGTTCCTTTTCTAGCAGAATGTTCCAGTTAATTCAACCTTTTGTTGAGTTCCTCACAGTTAAGTCTGAAGGCTATGTATTTCTCCTTTGGTCCAACCAACCATAGCCTAGTCTGACATACAAATTGGGCCACACGATAGAGGCATGAGACGAATGGTACCTGAGAAAAGGTTGCAGAGAGGTGCAGTTATTAGCAACTGGGCTAATACCACTCTTACGTGAACCCAGAAGGATTCAGGCAAGATGAAGAAAATGATTGTTTTACTTAATGGTTTCTCAAGCTCTGCTTTTATGTCTGTGGCACATTAGATCACAACAATTTGATTCTTATCCAGTATCCACTTTCCTTTCAGTCTTTTCTGGTGCGATAATGCAAATATGATTACTTGAGCAGGTACAGTCCTGACATGGGACATGGGAGCTAATGTCACCTTAAATTTCACAAGCAACCAAACAGCAGAAGAGGTGGTCAAAGCAATCTTCAGTAGCATCCCTTCAGATAGCAGGCAAATGTATTGCATGCTTGGGTGTGCCTTCTTGGCCTGACAAAACCAGCCAGTCAGAATGAAAGGTGGGGTGCCAGTCTTCTCATATGCAATTGTTTTCTTTGAGGGATAAAAATTTCCTATAATAGAATAATAAATCAAATGATTTGTTTCCCACCGTGCATTCTAAACTGCCCCAGCCCAGGAAAGAAATAGTACTTTGTATAAATTGAGATCTTAAAATAGTGGTTTTGACAGAAGAACTTGATCTTACATCATAGATTTACTACAAACTGAAGAACACTGGGCCACACTTCCCGGTCCAGATTCCTCTCAACACATCCTTGTCACCCAGTCCTGCTTCCCTCCCATGGGCTTCTGAAGGGAGGGGCAAGGAGAAATGAAACTTGTGTGACAATGCAATTATGAAAATGCTGCAGCTTATGTACTTGTGTCAGATGGTGGAAGGCAAATATGTAAGGGTGGCATTTGTGTAAACATATGATGCACTTGTCATCATTTTGGAACACTGCAGTTTACTGTGGAGGCCGCTGCTCCTCTGCACATATTGAGGAGAATCTGACATGAGAAAGTCCTGCATGGGTCAGAACCCTGTTGTAACTCACAATCTGCCTATTCCCTGTTGCCCCCAAAGAAAAAATACATCACCCCAAAGTGGCCAATTCATAAATTTAAATTTAGAATATTAGATACATGATACATTTCACCATAATGGGGAGAACTATGGCTACGCAAACGTATGCTCTTCTTAATTCGGTTGTCCAGATGTCCCTCTTTTTTCTTCTTCAGGTTGTTTAGGTTCTTTATGTGAACTTGAACTGGGCAGTCCTTCAAGGAGAAGGGATCCTCAGATACAGAACAATTCTGTGACAGGTTTTGAAACAGAACTATCTGCTGTTATAGGACACATGGCCACTGGACTTACTTAGAATTTGGGTTGAAAAATGTTATGATGCTACTCTTCTATTTTGCAAGATTCCTTTTTAACTTCAAACATTTTGGAGGGGTTTTTTGGGGGGAGGGGTCTATACTTCTCTTCTTGCAACAAGCATCCGCTTGGGGTGTGGTGTTCTCTGTTTATCTCTGTGCCAAGTGCAGTTGAATAATTCAATTTATTCCACTGCACAGCTACAGCAAATAACCTGAGCAGGATTGTACTTTTGCTCTAGCATAGCTGAGTTCACACAACATACTAAACTCTAAACTTGGGTGAATAAAACACAATTGCTGTATTCACATAACTTAATGTGAACTATATTGTAGTTTAATGGATTGATCTGGTTTACCAACATTCTACAACACACTGAACTAACCAACCCCATGTTAACTTAGACTAGAACATTGTGTGACCACAATATTTAAGGTACTGCTCTGACCTAGGACTATGTTATTTTGGTTGCAAAAATCTGAACAACCCCTAAATGGCAGCAAAGAAATTCAGTTTTCCTTACCTCTTTGCTGCCATCTGTTAATCAGGGAGGGTTTTACAGCCCTGATCTGCTAATTGTGTTAAACTGATTGTTATGTGCCTGAGTGAATTTAATTTTAATCAGTTTATGTTTATATTTGGAAACATGACTGACCTAGAAACATCTAGATTCTCTGACTTGCTTTTATGTGAAGAATACAAACTTTGGCCAGTGTGTCAGTGAAACATGCCTTTTGGAATGTGTTTCAGAGGAGATTTCTGAAAAGGGGGCAGAAATGACTACCTTGTCATTCTCTCTGAAAGAAAGTCCTTAGGCTTCAATTAAAAGCAGACGACTTTTGCACTCAGGCTTTGCAATGGACAACTAGGGAGGCTGCAAAGCAGTTGAAGAGACCTACAGTCAGTGGCAAATATAAATGCTAGCCCATAACATTTCTTCCCTCTGAGTAAGGTAAGTTCGGAAAAATTCCTCCTCCAAAAAGGAATTGTAAACCATTCTCAGGATGGAGGGAAGGCAGAGGCTTATTTGCAGGAGGCAACAACTTTCAGAAATTGTGGGACAAATTTTAACATAATTATACCTAAGTATAGGTATAGTAGCAACAGCAGTAGTAGCCATCACTCCAGTTGTAAATTGCATCTCACTTTATTAGAAAACTGGAATATAGCTTTTTTTTTTTTTTTAATCTGCACTCAGTTGTTACTGACTCTGCAGTGACTGCTTTTGGATGAGTCCTTTGCAGTTTTCAAGGCAAGGTGTTTTGGAAGTGGTTTGCCAGGGCCTCCTTCCTAAAGCAGAGCCCAGCTGGTGAGCGCAGGAGGCGGGGTTTCCGTTGCTTTGCGCCTTTTTCGGGCGAGCGCGGCTTCCGCGCTACTGGCAACTGCTCCTGACTCCTTTTGCAAGGCGCCGCCAGCATTTTTCCTCCCACCGGGGTGACAGTCCCCATTTATCTACTCACATAAGTTTTCGAACTGTTGGGTTGACAGGAACTGGGGGAGGAAGCAGGAGGTCACTCTGCTACACAAAGGCTGGGCTCGAACTGCTGAAGTGTCGACCATTTCTGGCCGGCAACTTTCAGTGTCATTAAGCCACTGTGCCACCGCGTCCCCTGGAATATAGCTACTTACAGGTATAGAGAAAGAACTCAGTCCTGGACGATCTTGGCTTCAGTCTTAATTAAATAACACTTCTTCCTCTTTTTTACTTCTTTTCCCCCTTCCTTGATCAAACTCCTTTGGAAAAAAAAGAGATACTTTGCATATCTGCCTAAGTGCTGTTAACAACCTCTGCCTGTGGTTTGTTAAAATTAAAAGAAGAAGAAGAAGAAAAAGAAGGGAGGGGGGAGAGAGAGAGAGAGAGAGAGAGAGAGAAGTGTGATCTTGCTAGAAAAGTAATTTGCTTCACTCCAACCAATGATGGCTTGCACTTTATGCAAATTGGTACCTAGGGACAACAAATCCCATTTAATACATATGCATAGTTCATTAAAAAAAGTGACACAAAAGGAAGAGAACACAAGAAAAGATAAAGCTACGAGTCAGCAGAAGAACAGATTCCCAGGAAATTTATTGTCCCAAATTGGACATTTGTAACAGATGATGTGAACAAGTGTTAAGTTTGTTTTCGGCAGCTCTTCATGTACCTTCTCTAGATATCACTTAGATTATGGTTTCAGAATCTGAACTGTTATATATAGTTAAAAAAATAAAGAAAAGAGTGTCTGTGGGCTTTGGAGTGTTGCATTCCATATGGTCGGGGAAGTGCCGAGTTATTGCGACAAGCATCTTGTGAAGCTCATTATGCATGGTGGCGGCAACCTTGGATGCGAAGTGGTGCTCATAGCTATAGGGTACATACATGACAACCCACCGTCAGCAGATAGAAAGTGGAAATGAAAGATGCCGAGGCACAGACTACAGCTTGGGGGAACATGTTAGACAAAACATCTGTTGGTATTGGAGCGTCGCATTATCAGATCATTGTAGCCATGCATTTTTAATAAAGCTGTCCTCTCCCCCTGAAAATGTAATTTTGAAAGTGGCATTTGGTTAAAAAAAAAAAAAAGTCTTCCAATAGGAGTGTAGATGTATGGGGGCATGTGATGACAAAATAAAGACTGCTAATAGTTCATTATGAATGGAAGGCAGCGTGGAACACAACAAGTCCTTCACGGTGTTAGTAAAGGGCATCTGAACAAACTAACCAAACCCAGAACTTGGCAAACTTGGTTGCAAAGCAAAACAGACTCAATTAGCAACATGTAGAATATATGCAGACTATACTAAGCAAGCTACATTCACAGAAGTAACCCAAGTCAAGAAGGAAACCTCCATGGCTCCACCCATGTGTGAAGCAGCATGTGTGCCTCTTAATTGGGCCTCTTTCTGAGTGACCTCTGCTATTATACATCTTAATATTCTAAAGGAAAAATAACTCAGTGATAAGAAGTGATAAGGTTCAGACATATCCTTATCTGGTGATTTTGAGATTTCAATTTCCACTGCTGCAGTGTGAACCAGAAACCTGAACGAATAATGCAATAGATCATCCCAATGTCTAATAAAAATAAAGGGATGCTAATAGTACATTGATTTACATGGCTATCCAGAAGCATTCTACGTGTTCAACAGAGAGTTGGTGCTAATTCTCTCATGCTACCCTGGTTCTCACCAGGCTTTCTTTGAACCACTGGGTACATTATGGATCATCCTTGTTCAGACTAATTCAGACTAGAGGGAGGCCTCATAACTTACACATTAAGTTTCACCAATGCATTTTTCAAGACGTTGATAACACTCATTTAAAACACTAGACTACATTGAGAAATGCATTCTCAGTGATTTGGGGGATCAACTAGGGATATCCAAGAAATCTACCATCAATTTATAATGGACAGATTGACACTGTCTTCTAAAATGGAGTTTCAATAGCCCAGGCAACCACAATGAATGGTGTTTGGTAGCATCCCTCAGTGTGTAGTAAAACAACAACAACAACATCCACACAAAGCACTCAGTTAATTTGCAAAAGCTGTGTCTGTAAAGGCATGCATATTTGAGAAGACTGGATTTAAAACAACAACAACAAAAAACCTCATGTTAAGGGTGCTGGCATCCTAAAGCCCGTATCTTGGGATAGTTATATTTAAACACACTTGTATTGAAGTATGCATTGGGGAAACATATACTAAAACTGCAAGAATTAAGGGAAGTTGTATATAAAAGCTCCATCCTTAAGGGAAAATTGAAATGGATTAAATGCTGAAAACCTGTAAATACCAACATGGGCTGGATTTATACATATCTGCACATTCATAGGATTAACTGGAACTTTTCAAAGGAGAATCACAATTTTCCTCCCATCTTACTTTTGTCCCAGCGTTTGCAATGAGGATACACTTGTCCATTGCACTTTCTCCAAATATTAAAGTAAACTGATTTCTGAAAGAATAAAAACACATTTCAGGATAGTTGATATCATACATGTATATAAAAATACATTCTTTCCCCCACTTAATTATCTTTGTCTTATTAAACTTAGCACATGGATGAACCTGTCCACCTTCAAGTTTGATAGATGAAGACACAGAAACAAAAGACTGCATTTTGGCTAATAAGCCAACTTGAAGAGACACTGAAAGGTTGGAATTATATATGGCAGAAGACAATTATGTAAGCTAAATGATTCTTTAATAATGAGATCCATCAAAAGACAGCAGTCAAAGGACAGCTAAATAGAAAGCTTTCTTTCTTTCTTTCTTTCTTTCTTTCTTTCTTTCTTTCTTTCTTTCTTTCTTTCTTTCTTTCTTTCTTTCTTTCTTTCTTTCTTCATACATACATACATACATACATACATACATACAATACTTTTATAAGCATGCACCCTGGAACAAAATTCATATACAAATTGGAACAAACAACATTATTGCTTATGCAGATAGTCTGGATAATCTTCCCCAAGTTCATACCCTCCAGATGGACCAAATTATAACTCCCATTATTTCCTGGCTACAAAAAAGACTGGCATAGAGCAGGGTGGGGGGCTGGGGGTAGGGACAACTTGCACAATTGGGAATCTGCATGACAATATGCAAATTCAAATTCAACTTTCAATAAAGCTTCTGTCCTTCCAGGTTCCAGATCGTTTGGGAAAGGCACCTGTTGGGAACTTTGGAGAGCTAGTTCCAATTTGTGTAGCCAGTCCTGAGTGTGTGGATTCGTGGTCTGACCTGATTTAAAACTTTCTGTATCTGTACGTGTGTATATATGTACATCTCATCTACATGATTTGCACAAGTTTCAATTACATAATTTTATACTGAAAAAATGTATGAAAAAAAATTGATCCCAACCCTTGTAAATATGCATACTGTATGTATCTAAATTCTGCATTCTATATTTTGTCAACATCACACAATACAGACAGCCCCCCTTCAATTATTATCATAATGTAACCTGGGATAGGATAATTCTAGACTTCCAAAATGAAATAGTAAGTGTTTTAAGCTGAACGCAGAGCAATGGAGTAAAGGATTGGACCAAAACATTGGGATTTTAGAATTCCTGATGGATATATATGGGCTATATGTGATATAGAGAAATATCATCTATAGAACTGCAGTGACACTAGAATGGGTGCATGGTGATCCCATAAGAAGTTGGAGATGGACCACTGAGATTTGCCTTCCCACCTGAGAGTAAGAAGAACTCAATCTCTTCCGTTTTGGCTGATCATCTTCCCAACAATGGAATTTTCCATCGTAAGAATGCTTTTGCACTGATAATTTTCAAAAAGCAGAGTAGTTAAGATATTCATTGAAGAGGGATGACACCACCATGAGTTCCCTTAGTGTAAGCTGGTGGTGAATTTCCCACCCCAGCAAAAAGAGGGGAAGCTTGTAAAGGATTCCTGAGCCAAAGCAAGCATTTGAGCACTGCCCCCAGGCTATTCTTGCCACTTGCCATTTCAATAGTCCCTTCTTCCCTTATATATTAGCTGCAGCTGCACTAGCAGACACAAGAGTCTGACACTTTCCTTCCCTTTCTCCCCTTGTCAGTCAACACTGGAAATGCTGTGTTCAGTTATTAAAACAAGTCATATATATATACTGGTGGTGGTAGGAGCACTCGGGGCTGTGACTCCTAAGCTGGGAGAGTGGCTCCAACAGATCCCAGGAACAACATCAGAGCTCTCTGTGCAGAAGAGTGCAGTGCTAGGAACAGCTAAGATACTACTCAGAACTCTCAAACTTGCAAGCCTCTGGTAGAGGACCTGAGATTGAGGAAAACACATCCCACCCATACGAGTGAGAGGGGGATTTTTTTATATATTTGGCCAAGAAATGCATTTATGGCTTTCGGCTAAATATCTTAGAGACTGTCTATCCCAATATATTGAGCGGTTGGATAGCATAGTGGTTAGAACACCATTTTTGACACAGGAGACCGGGATTCGAATCCCAGCTGGTACCTACCTTACCAGTAGGGGTCCTTGGGCAAAGACCCCCTAACACTTCACCTGCCTACCTCAAATATGAGAGTGACACAAACTAAGAGAGTCATGCCGGATTAACATTGCCCGGATTAACAAGGTCGCCGTCAGATGTTGGGGAACCAGGACAATCTGATGATAAGTGGGCTACTGGAACAAACCATACGTGGATGGGATAAGAGAACCTGGAATTGATGGAATGCTGCTACAACAGCAGACCTAATGAGAGGGGATATATGAAATGTATGAGGGAACTATAGATAGGCAGAAGACCTACATCCACACTAACTGAGAAACAACTACTTACCCAGCGCTTCAACATAGTGAAGAGGAAGCTGCTCTCACAACTTGAGAAAGACCAATCCCACATTACAACATGGACTCAAGCAGACCTGGAAGAACAACTGGATGTGCAGCCAATACCTGAAGTTGGAACATTACTGCCACCCTCTCCATTACAGAAAACAGCAGCTGATATGAGGCAGAAGATCATGGATAAACTAGCTACAGTCAACACTCGAGACCAATTACCAAGGCTCAGTGGAGAAATACCATCGGATAGTATGCTAGAAGATGCCAACAGAGCCCTCCAGACAATCCCTACTACCACCATAACTCAAACCAATGAACTGGTATATGCTACAGCTGCTGTAATCCTAGAAATGCTTGGCTACACAATCAAGAAGAATAGCAGTACATACTGCTGGAAAATGAGATTGGAGGCTAAGATCAAGGCAACTCGGAGAGAAGTTAGTCAGCTGGTGAAACTACAGAAGGGTGTGGAGATTAAGGATAAGGCTCAGCTACTGAAAAAATATATGGGCCTGACTCCATCTGAAGCTCTAGAGACTGCTAAACAAAGGCTCACAGCACTGGCTGCCAGGCTAAGGAGATACACTAGAGAATCAGAGGCGCCAAGAAGATAAATGCCCTGTTCTCCAAAGAACCATCCAAAGTGTACTCCCAACTGCAGTGCAACCACACAGTAACAGTAGAGCCACCAGTGGTGGAAACTGAACAGTACTAGAAGAACATATGGGAGAAAGAGAAAACACATAACACCAATACAAAGTGGCTGCAGGACCTGAAAGCAGACCACAGCAATCTCCCAGAACAGGAACCAGTCACCATCACAGTACCAGACATCCAACAGTGGATCAAGAACATGAATATCTGGACAGCACCTGGCCCAAACATGATCCATATCTACTGGCTAAAGAAACTAACAGCAGTGCATCAATGCCTAGCAGCACAGATGAACCAGCTGCTAGCAGCAGACTCCCACCCAGACTGGCTAACACACAGAAGGACAGTGCTGATCATGAAAGACCCCCACAGGGGAACAGCATCATCCAACTACCAGCCAAAAACCTGCCTCCCCACAACATGGAAAGTTCTATCAGGCATCATAGCTGCCAAGCTACAGGACCATATAGGCCAGTACATGAGCACAGGTCAGAAGGACTTTGGGACAACATCAGAGGCTCAAAGCACCAGCTGCTCATAGATAGAGCAGTCGCCCAAGCCTCATGGTGTAGGCAGACCAATCTGAGCACAGCATGGATTGACTACAGGAAAGCCTATGACTCAATGCCACATACATGGATCTGTGAATGCTTGACACTATACAAAGTCAACAGGACACTAAGGACCTTCCTCAAGAACTCAATGGGACTGTGGAAGGCAACACTGGAAGTCAACTCAAGACAGCTTGCTCAAGTGGCCATCAAGTGCAGCATATACCAAGGTGATGCACTGTCCCCACTGCTGTTCTGCATAGGCTTAAACCCCCTCAGCCAAATAATCACAAGGACTGGATATAGGTACAAGTTCAAGAGTGGAATCACCATCAGCCACCTCCTCTACATGGATGATATCAGGTTGTATGCTAAGAGCTAACGAGATATTGACTCACTGATCCACCTGACACAGATCTGCAGTGAGGACATTAGGATGTAATTCAGACTGGAGAAGTGTGGCAGAATGATAGTAAAGAGAGGGAAGGTAGTTAAGACCAATGGAGTGGAACTACCAGTGGGCCACATAGCAGACATAGAGACCAACTATAAATACCTTGGTATCCCACAGTCACATGGGAACCATGAGGGGGAGGCAAGGAAGACAGCAACATCCAAGTACCACCAAAGGATAAGACAGGTCCCGAAGAGCCAGCTCAATGGGAAGAACAAGATCAACACATACACCCTGCCAGTCATCAGATACCCTGCCAGCATAGTGAGCTGGCCAAGGGAGGACATGGAGGCTGCCGATGTGAAGACCTGGAAGCTCCTCACAATGTATGCAGGTTTCCACCCCAAGTCCAACACCCAGAGATTGTACACCAGCCGCAAAGAGGGTGGGTGGGGTCTGATGAGTGTCAAAGGCACTGTCCTTGATGAAACCTGGAGCATCCAGAAGTACATCAATAAGATGGCACCCAAAGATGAGCTGCTGAGAGAATGCCTGAGGCAGCAGCAGACATGAGAGGAAGTCCAAGTGGAGGAAGTACCATGGCAAGACAAGCCTCTGCATGGGATGTACCATCGACAGATAGCTGAGGTGGCTGACATTGGGAAATCCTATCAGTGGCTGGAAAGGGCTGGACTAAAAGACAGCACTGAGGCACTGATCATTGCAGCCCAAGAACAGCACTAAGCACCAGATCCATAGAAGCAGGAGTCTACCACACTAGACAGGACTCAAGGTGCAGATTGTGCAAAGAAGCCTCAGAGACAGTCCAACACATAGTGGCAAGGTGTAAGATGCAGGCAGGAACAGCATACACTGAACGGCACAACCAAGTAGCTGGCATTGTGTACAGGAACATCTGCACAGTGTATGGGCTAGACCCCCCAAGTCCAGATGGGAGATTCCACAGAAGGTCATGGGTAATAATAGGGCTAAGATCCTGTTGGACTTCCAGATCCAGACAGACAGATACTGGCCAATCAACCAGACATCGTGGGAGTAGACAAAGACCAGAAGACAGCGGTAGTGATAGATGTAGCAGTGCCAAGTGACAGCAACATCAGGAAGAAGGAGCATGAGAAGCTGGAGAAGTACCAGGACCTGAAGGAGGAAGTCAAGGCCAAAGTGGTCCTGGTGGTGGTAGAAGCACTCGGGACTGTGACTCCTCAGCTGGGAGAGTGGCTCCAACAGATCCCAGGAACAACATCAGAGCTCTCTGTCCAGAAGAGTGCAGTGCTAGGAACAGCTAAGATACTGTGCAGAACCCTCAAACTCCCAGGCCTCTGGTAGAGGACCCAAGATTGAGGAAGACACGTACCACCCATAGGGGTGAGAGGGGAATTTTTTTATATATTTGGCCAAGAAATGCATTTATGGCTTTGGGCTGAATATCTTAGAGACTGTCTATCCCAAGTCATCTTTATCTGGGAGAATAGCAGATGCATGCTAAAGATCTCCTATCAGGAGATACAATGCTAAGGGACCATGCAGTGGAATGTTTTGATGGCTGCTCCTCTCCTTTGGAGTATTCTACTCCTCCAGGCACCTTTTCTGCCACAGTACTTGCCCTCTGGAACACCATACCATCCAATATTAGGTGAGGCTTGACCCTGTTGGACTTTCACAAAGCTGTTAAAACTTGGCTATTTTCCCAGGCATGGTGATAGGGAAATTAGTTGAGCTCAGATGGGTCGGTTGCTACTTTTCCCAGTTGCCATAGTATGCTTGTCTTTCTCTTTGGTTATTGTTTTTATTTAATTGGTTGCATGGTTTTTAAAATTTTGTTAGCCACCCAGAATCACATTGCAAGATGGGTGAATTCTCTGTCTCTGTCTCTGTCTCTGTCTCTGTCTCTGTCTCTGTCTCTGTCTCTGTCTCTGTCTCTGTCTCTGTCTATCTATCCAACATCTCCATGCCATTACTGTGTGTTAAAATTTACAGTTTCATTATTTTGATGATAGTATGTTTTATAGTGTGTTTAATTTTGTATATGGCCCACAGCCTCTGGAGTGAGGCAGTTTATTAAATAAATAAATGGTAGAGCTATGATCGAAATTAAACTTCATTCCATTTAAATTAAATTTATTAAATGCATCTACAGTAATATCAATATTTGCATATATTTAACATTTTTTTCCCTTCTATCACATTAAATCCATATGCATCTCACATATACAGAATGCATGTGAAGGCTTAATGCAATCCTGGATCTTCAAGTTATGCACATATAGTTTCAACAAACTAAAAACATAGTCTCAGGTCAATACGTTCATTTAGAAATGACCTGGAACTGGGGAAAACAACGAGAAAGTCAGTCTTACAGGTGACTTCAGTTTGGAGCTGACTGCAATTCCTGAATAAACCTTTGCCAGGCCAACAAATGGCAAATGCAGTTTCATGTAAATGGAAAACAATAAACTTTGAGGCAAAATCAACTAAATAAAAGTTCTTGAGGTCACGGTAGATTGCTCAATGTCAAGCCAGTCAGATAACATGAGACATTAGACTCAAAATAGTATTGCCATGTCATTTCCACAAACTTGTGGTATCTCCACACATGGAATAGTCTAGAATTCTGGTTGCCTCATTTAAGGAAGTATACTGTACAACTTGAAAAAATTCAGAAAAGAGAAATAAACAGATCAAAATTATGGAGCTCTCTTCATCTAAAAACAAAAACAAAAAACAAAAAAACCCCTATGATTTATAGTGATTTCAGTTGTTTTATAGTATTTTACATTTAATTATTTTTATTTTATTATTAGCTGCCTTGAATAGACATAAAGGTAGAATAAACATAACAAATACAAATATACAGTGTTGGAGGTTTTTTAATTCATAGGATTAAAGAAGATAGAGGTATGTATCTTCATAATGCTAGAATCTGGCATTTTCCAAGGAAACTGTGCATGTTCCAAATCTTGAATTAATCTTAGAAATTCTAGTTAACCTAGAAATTAGAAGAAGTTAATGATAGGACACTGTGAACAAGAAGACACAGAACTAGCCCTATCATTAGGCAGAATACTAATGCTTTGGTGGCAGGTCTGCAGGAAGACAGTTCTGTCATCTGTTAGAACTCATAAGGAAAATGTCAGGGGCCTCTCTCAGCTGAATGAGCAAAAGGGCCTCCTAATTCAGCACATTTTGTTGAATTAGTGGATTCTGAATTAAGTAAGACACACTTTATCTAAAGTAGAGGGGCTAAAAACTCCCAAATGCACTATTCAGGGCATGGGATTACTTTCTGCTGTTGAAGGATAGACACGTGTGCGTGTGTGATAGGCCTGTGCTGCCTTCTGCAAAGCAGTTTACCCATTTACCTCCCATCATACATAGTGCTACTGTCCCATGTCCCATGATTAGTTCTGAGGTAAGTTTCAGCCACCAACCTGGTCAACAACTTGGCTTAACTAGCAAAATGTTTGGGTAGCCCTTGAAAAAGAACAACAAATATGGGATTCAAAGTTAGATTTTTTTGGCCCATACAAAATGTACTCATTCTCTCAAGAAAATGCTGAGGGTTTTTTTTTTTAAAAAGCTGGCATTAATGCTTGATGTTTCTCCTCCACTCACCCCCAGCTATTCCTCAGCTCTTCCAAGTGATTCTATTATGAACAGATTTTATAATTTCAATAATGCTTTTAATCTGATGCCAAAGGGTGATAACAAATCAGTCTGTATCCCATGAAAAGGAATAATCATATGGTCATGCAGAACCAATACAAACCTGTTTAGAAAAAACAACAACTCTCTTTTATTCATTGGACTAGCTGGCCTGGGTACCAACCATGGCTAGTATATGGATGCAGGGTGTCCGCTGGGGATGGTGCTCGCATGATCAAAGCCTTGCCCCCTTTTTATGTCTGTCACACACATGCAATTCATGTAAAGAGGGCAAGGTTTCCATTTCATGGGAGTGGCTGCCATTTTGACTTTTGTGACTCTCCACCGCTGCAGTGTGGGCCTTTTGCTGGTGGTACCAGCAATCCAAGCTTAATGCAAGATGCTGACAGGGGATGCCTGCAGAGTCTTGAGGTATTCCACGTGTAACCAGCACTTTGATTTGGGTTCCTAAAGCTCTACATATGTTGGTCACTGACCTTGTTCTTTTAAATGAGCTTATAGTAAGTGGACCTTTAAAATGGCAGCCTTCTCGCTTCAGACAAAGCTGTTAGGGTGAGGCAGCATGAAGCAAAGCTGAAGGGGCTCAGGTGAAATTTGATTCAGAGGGCTAATCTATCAGTGAGATATTAAATTCTGTTCTCTCAGTTCCCCACCAAAAAAAAAAAAAGAGAGATTTTTTGACACTCCTGCCTCAGTTTTAGAATGCTTCAAATTTTCTTTTGGATTACTTCTGGTAATATATCTGAGTTTACCATGACATTTTCAAGTTAGCAATTGGGTTGTTTTTTTCCTGCCCATTACACAGGTTTCCAGTGCTTCACAGTGCAACTGCCTAGTTGCTTGCACAAGAAGAAGCAAAAACACAGGAGAAATCTTCAGTGGAGGATTATGAAATTCATTCATAAAAATGGAACTGATAAACCCACACACATACATACTGAAGTTTTCTGTATAGACTTACGATTGTTTTTTACTGTTCCAGGCAAGATCTAGCTAGATTTATTGCAATGATATGATATGATACGATACAATACGATGTGATATGATATGATATGATATGATATGATAATGGTTGTTGCTTATTATTTGATTTAAAATTGCAGTTGGTTAATTGCAAACACTTTAACTGAATTCATCAATTAAATCTGTATGTGAATAATTGGGGCCATAGCATAATGGTTTGTGGGAATGACCTTGGGAGAGAGGGCAATGAGACACAACCAAGGGAACAGTCAGAAAAGGCAGCTTAGCCCACAGCAGGAATATGGGTGGGCCAAGAGGCTCAGAAGAGACCTTCCCTAGTTTTTGGGTTGTAAAAGCGATGGAGGGAGAAAAGAACTTTCAGACTTGCAAGATTCTGTTCATGTAACCTTACAATAAAGTAAAATTAGCTCACCTGGTTGTGTTTCCTGTCTGGTCTACCTTACAAGGATGACACAAAGGTAGAAAAATAATATCAGTGATTGGTTGATGTTCATATATATCACAGCAGGTATCACCTTGTGTGAGGGGCAAGGAGAACTGTTTCATTGAAGAAAGTATGGCAATCTTATCAATGGATGAGTCTCTACTAATATTAAAATTAGAGGTGGTATAAACAACCATTTGAAATTTTTCTGTCAATTTTGTGAGAAGAGAACCTAATGAATGATTTATTTGAATTTCTCGGGAAGAAGTAGTTCTCCAACTATTTCTCAAGGGAGACCTCTTCCTTAGCAGTGATAGCAGGACCATTACTCTAAAAGCTCAGTGTGAAGAATTCCTTCAGGTAACTTCCATTGGGATTTAATGGAGGTGTGGAAAATCAAGGAGGCTACAGAACTTTGGAGAGAAAATTGTCCAACAGAAGACATTCACCCCCTTGGTCATTTAAGACGTTGACAAAGACAAGAACATGATCATTTCTCCAAAATTATCTTCTCTTTCGAAAGAATTTCTAAAGCAAATTGCCTGCCTTTAAACTGATAGGAAAAATACAGAAGAACTTTCCCTACTACTACTACTAAAAATAATTTATGGAAGACCTTTTTTTAATGATCAAAATATTTCAAAATATAGGTGACTTGGCATCAGTTTTTAATGCTGTTTGCCTCCACTAGTGCACTACAATATGTTATTGTATCTCTGGCTGAATGCTATTTACTTTATTTAGAAACCAAGGCCAACTGGATTATTCTGTTTATCTGCCCAAGAGTAGACAACTTGCACTGTGTGGGCTTTATGCACCATGTTTTCCCCCTGCTCCCATGGCTTTCTGTTGCTTTGGGAATTCCCTTATGAGTTGCCACTTAAATTTAACAATACAAGTTATTACTGAATTTCAAAAGTAGGGCTCATGGCCAAAATTCATTAATATGGTTCCCTAATTTTTTATTTTTTAAATAATAATGATTTGACACTGCTACAATTGTGACACTGATAAAATAGTTTTGCTTTTTCTAAATTTATTTTTTAATTTTTTTATTACAAAAAGAAAAAAAATACATAAAAGAGCTTTAACATAAAAGTAAAAAGCATACAACAAAAAGAAAAAAAAGTGTTAATATAGCATTATAACAGTAAACAATTACAATTCTATATATGCTTATCTAATACGACTATTATTCAAGTACATATATATTTCTAATAGAGTTATATGACTATCATTTTTTTTTTAACCCAGTGTATTTTGTATGAATGAGTCCCATATTTCATTATACTTGTCTGTACAAAGTCTACGTCTATAGGCAATCCACTCATAAAGTAGCAAGTGCAATCAGGTCTTCACTCCATTGAATAAATGGGGCCATAGATTTAACTTTCCAATGCTGCAATATCAGTCTTGATCAAGCAGGGATTATAAAAACTAGGCAAGCAGCAGACAATATTAGGTTAGTTGTAGATTTAATAGACTTGAGTAAAAACAAAGATCAATTGGTAATTTTATCGTAAGATGCTGAAAAAGCCTTTGACAAAATACATAAGCTGTATATGTTTTCTGTATTAAATAGATTTGGTCTTCCTTTGGAATTTATAAAGTGGATTAAGATATTATATGAGTCGCCCACATCTAAAGTAAAGGTTAATGGTATGTTTTCTCCTATTTTTCCATTATTTAGAGGAACTAGACAAGAATGTCCACTTTCACCCTTGCTTTTTAAGATTTGTGTGGAACACTCGGCTTGTGCTAGTAGACAACACAGGAAGATCTACGGAGTAGTACACAACTTAGTTGAACACAAATTTGTTTTATTTGTAAATGGCATTCTTTTGTTTATTTCTAAACCTCACACTACTATTCTAATGCTGATGCAAATAATAGATGACTTTAGTAAAATAGTAGGATACTCTATTAACTGGTCCAAATAAGAATTGATGGCAATGGGTGAAAACCTGGTTACCCATTCAGTTAAGGAATATCAATTCTGTAATAATACCAAATCTATTAAATATTTAGGTATGTGTATACCAAAGGATATAACTTATATAGAGAGAGGTTTCTTCAGATATCAATAGATGGGAGTCATTAAAGCTTACCCTTTGGGGAAAGGTGAATGCTCTCAAAATGAATATTATTCCCAGATTCATTTATATTCTGAGAGGAATTCCAGTTTTTATATCTGAAAAATATTTTCAGAAATATATTCATTGTTTAGAAAATTTCTATGGGGTACTTCAATTCTGAGAATATCCTTATAGAAAATGCAATTATCAATTAATGAGGGAGGATTCAGTCTTCCAAATCTGGAGCTATATCATAATGCTTACCTATTGTCAAGTATTAAATACTGGAAGCCAACAAGTGGTGTTAATTTTCTGACTTGGACAACTTTGGAATATACATATATAATACCTTTGGTCGGATGGACAATGTTAGGATCGAAATACACTAAAACTCTAATATCTTTGGAAATAGTTTTGTCAATCAGAAAGCTATGGACTGGAATGACTAAGAAAAAAAGATTTGACCTTTTTTCCCATGCCAAATTGACTTTATGGGAAAACCCAAATTTAATAATTGGGAAAAAGATGGTGACATGGAAAAATTGGATGGAAGTGGGGTTATTGACTCTGGACCAACTGATAGATGATGAAGATGAATTTTTAATGTATCCTGGATTAAGAGATAAATATCATCTATCAGATGTAACCCAATGGCAATATTTACAGTTACAACATTTGTCAACAATTTTGTTTGGACCAGCAGCATTTTCAGCTTTTGAGACACCTGAGATACTAGAACAACATGTTAAATCCTTTAGAACTAAAAAACCTATTAGCTTTTATAGATATTTGTTATCAATAAATCAATTTGATATGCAGATGTTAAGGGATGAGTAGAATAAAGAATTAAAAGTTTCTATATTGCCTAGACAATGGAAGTGTCTTAACTTCTATAGCAAGAGTGTCAATGGACCTCAAACTATGACTTATACAACAAAAAATAATATTTAGAATTTATTGGACTCCACTACGTCTGTATAGAAAAGGATTGTCAAAAACATCATTTTGTTGGAGGTGTAATAAGGACAATGCCTCTTTAAAGCATATATTTTTACAATGTCCTATACTCACTAAGTTTTGGGAGAAAGTAGTAGACTATATAAACATGATTGTGCGACAACAGCTAAAATGTTCAGAGGATAATATTCTCTTGAACTATATACCTAGTACATGAAACTTGACAACCAGACAACATAAATGGATTCTCCGTGCCCTTTCTATGGCCAAAAGACTGATACTGCAGCATTGGAAAGATAAACAATTTGCTTTAAATGTCTTTGATGTTTTTATATTGCCCTTGTTACTTTTTTAACCTGGCCAGCCTGCATTTTGGACTTGGCTCCTTTTCTTTCAAAGAATGCAGTGTTTGGAGAACCACTCAAATGTGAAGTTCAGCTCTTGTTGCAAAAACAGTTTTCCATTCCTGATTTACCCCAATATGGTCTACTCAGTTCCCCAGCATCTCAGATGAAGAAGGCTCATTTCTATTACTTGATGTTTGTAACTGGAACTGCCAGCAATTGCACCTGCAATCTTGTGTATGCAAAGCAGATACTTTACCATTGACCTTCAAATATTCAAATATATTTCAGTTCTTTGTTGGGAAGGAAGGCTAGGTAAGATAAACCATAGTGGGATAATAATTCTAAAAAGGAGAATTTCATTGTTTAATTGACTGATGGCTTTCCTAGGGGCTGGGCCTTATTCTTAAGCCATGTTTCAGAACAAAAGCCCAAGAAAAAACTGGTTCAGGTTAGGCTATGACCTCCCCCCAGATCAGGCCAACCTGAAGAAGCACCCACATTGTCTTTTTAATGTTTTCACAAATGAAAGCTTGGTCTTTCTCTCTCTGTGGTTTTAGTACATTAGATGTCATCATTTGTATGCAGTGTCCTGCTTGTTATGTTCTTTCTCTTTCTCTCTCTCTTTTTCAAAGGAAATGTTTTTTGGATGTTAGCCAAGGAGTCTGGGTCCCTTGTTAGTTCAACAATTACTTTTTCACCACAATATATCTGAATCACAGCCAAGATGTGGACTGATACTGAATACAATATCGACCAACATTAAAAAAATGTTCTGCTAGCCCCCATCATATTCTGGGGGATATCCCCTTATCAGTGGGCAGCAATGAAAGAGAATAAAGGAATCTATTACTCCAAAACCATAGAATCATACAACTGTGGAATTGGAAGGGTTCACAAGGATCATCTATTCCAACCCTCTGCAATATGTAGAAGAATCATTAAACTATACATGAAAGGTAGCTGTCTAGCCTCTTCTTAAAACCTCCAGAAATAGAAAACCCATAACCTTTATAGGTACACTCTTTCACTGTTACACAAATCATGCTGTCAAGAATGTTTTTTCCTTATATTTAAATGTAATCCAGATAGCTGCATCTTATAGCCAATATTTCTTGTCCTAGTTTCCATGGTTATTGAAAATAGTTCCTGACCATCTTCCCTGTAGCTTCCCTTTATGCACTTGAGCACACCTATAATGTCTTCCCTAAAACTTGTTTTCTTCAGATTGAACATCCCAAGTTGCATCAATGTGTCCTCATACTGTAAATCATGTTCTCAAATTGCTGTGTTGTCTTTGTTACCCTCCTCTGAATCCTCTCCAACCTCTCAATATCCTTACTGAAATGGGGTCCCCAGAATTGTGCACAATGATCCCCAATCTCACCAGTCCATATTATATCATCTAGAATAGAGTGCTAGTTCATATTAACTCATGTTCAGCTTATTATCAGTGACCACCAGCAAGTCCTCCCCAGATACATAGTTTTCAAGCTATGAATCCCCCTTCTTGTACATGTGTCCTACTTTGTTTCTCCCCAAATGTAATATCTTACATTTCTCCCCATTAAAGGACAACTTGTTCCTCTCAGTCTCATCTTCCAATCTGGACAGATTAGGCTGCAGTCTCATTCTGTCATCCTGGGTGATGGGCAGACCTCTCAATTTTGAATCATCCATAAATTTAATATGTAGTTTATCAATCCCATCTTCTAGGCCACGAAAAATGTTGAATACTATTGAACCTAAGATTGATCCCTGAGGAGCTCAACTAGTTATTGCTCCCCAACTCATGTAGACCCATTAATGATGATTTTCTGAGTACAGTTAGCCAGCCAGTTACAAACCCCCATTTGTGCCATCCAGCAGCACTTAAATAGTTCATAAGTGAGAATGTCATGTGGAACCTTGTCAAAAGCTTTGCTGAAATCAAAGTAGATTATATTCACAGTAGATTATATTCTCCTTGTCCACTGTTGGAACTCAGCCATGTTTGTTTCTCAGTCCCTTTGCCAACTGTTTCCTTTTATTTCTCATATTGCAACATTTGAACAATATGCCATGGGCCAATTTCATATTTTCCTATCTTTCCTTTTTTGAGGAATTTAGGCAGCATAAATGGTTTCCTTCATTTCATACTCAAGAAAAAGGTTAGCCCAAGGATCACTCTGGAAACATGGAAAAGAAGCAGGGCCTTGGAGCTCTAGCCCCAGCATTGTACTGGGTTTGCCAGGTTTCAGTGTTGGAACTGATGTTTTTGAGTTTAGATCCTTTTCTTATGGACTTCTGTTGGACAGAATTAAATCTTAAATTGAAGAACTTGATATAGGACAACAGGATAATTTCATAAACTTCTTCACCATAACTACAATGTGTTTTATTTTCCAGCATATTCTGTTTAGTTTTGGTAACTTTTTCTCTTTAATGGGCAGGTATACTCATGCACTTCATACAAATCATTAGTATACATGGTTGGCATTATAGAAGCCTGGTATACATACAGATGCTAGGTTAAGAAGGAAGCATAGGAAATCTCCTCTGCGTGCTAATATAACTTGGCATCTCAAAGTGCCACCACAAGTAGAGGTTCTCTTGGCTTTACAAGGAGTGCCAAGCACTTACTGCAATGTAATGCCAATTATAAAGGCTCATCTGTGTTAATCTGGAAGTCTCATATAGAGCCCTTTGATTCTTTTCCTGCTCCTCAAACATGTTCACTGCAAGTATTTCAGTACAGAGCTGGAGTATAACCATTTCTTCTATCTTGGCTGTTGAATCTGCTTTGAGCAAGGGGGCTTGGAATGATAATCTTTTAAGTTGCTTTATTTCTTTCTACAATTTTATAATCAAGAAGCATTCAGTTATAAAGAGAACCATAAGCAACTCCTTCCCCAAGCAGTTTACAGTGGAAATGTTAACAAGATAGCACGGGAAGGGTAGAAACATTAGAGAAGAACATGCATACTTGGGCCCAATCAAGCAGAAAAATGCACATGCTAAGTAACCATGCAGTACAGCAATTGTCCTCACTATTAATTTGCAAGCTCTTTATTTCCTTGTTAGTGAGATTTTTTTACTATTTTTATGGGGGAGGGATTAACTGGAAAATCTTTTAAGAAGAAAACCAAAAAACTTGTAAGTTAAGAGCAAACAAAATGCTGTGTTCTTTGCTTCTTTGTAGTGCATGCTTTTTTTTTTTGCTTGATTTACCCAATGGTATTGTTGCTTTAATTTCAGAAATGAGATTCCTCTTGACAACTGACAAGCTAGTGAGCTTAAGAGAGCTAGCTCTTCTCCCCTCCATTCTCCCCCTCTTCTGCAGACATGTAATTAATGGAAGCCATTAAAGATACTTGATTCTGATTTTTATATATGACGACTAAGTAACCTATTATTGCTCGTCCCGGTCAGAGATTAATGGGAATTTGTTAAAGGATAAAAGAATTATTAAACAAGTTGCAGAATATGTATGACCTGGAATACACTATGTGATAGTGTGAATAATATGGAAATGGAGCTGTTTATTTCCTTGACTAATGAACAGTGTTAAATCCACTAGAAGTGTGGTGTCAAAGTGAAGGAGCCAGATGGGTGATTCCCCGCCCTCCTCCCCATGCCAGCTTCCAAATATAATTTTTAATGGAAAGAAATGTCAGGGAGCTCAGGATCCCATTCCACCAATGGGGGAATTGCTTTCACTTGTGTGGTCTTGGTGGATGATTAATAAGGAATTTCAAGTTTCAAGAGGTTTAAATCATTGTCGGGTTTCAGCGATAAGTTGTTAGCAAGCAGAGCAAGGATTTCCAGCAGAAGAGCAAGTTTGAGAATATATGGCAGATTGGAAGACCTACTTCCTGCGGTAAAAGTATTATCCCATGCTCAGAGATAAAGTCACTACTACAGATGTGCAGAAAAGTACAAATCCTGTTTTATCATGTTTGTTAGTAGGGCAAAGAAAAAAATAAAAATAAAAGCCATAGAGAATTTCATAATAGCATACATTTGCAGTATATGGTTGTCCTGTATGTATGTTTCCTTACGTTACATAATTGTTAATATACATTGCTCTAGAATCTTTTTTTTTTAAGTGTCATTTTGCTTTTATTCTTTGACACCTACACTGTACTGATACAGGCTTTTAAATGCCACTATCTAGGACTTGGCAAAGAGTGGTTCAATACTATGAAGCTTCAATTGAATCAACTCATCAAAGCAGATCAAAACAGAGACCTGCTTCGAAACAACCAATCAAAGCAGATAGCTCCAAAGTACTTCATAGCTTTTACTGCTATACAAGCTGGAGTGCAATGTCAAGCTCCCAGCTACAAAGGGCTTTGGATGAAGCAGATTCTGTGGACCCTTTTCAGTCATGAATGAGGCCCAGCTATAGTACTGAGATAGCATTGGTCGCACTTGTGGAGATCTTTGGAGGGTTTGGTATGGGGGTGGTGTGTCTATCCCTTCTCAATCTCTCAGCAGGTTTTGATACCATCGACCACAGTATCTTGCTGAACTGGCTTCATGGATTGGGAGTGGAGGGCACTATTTTTCAGTGATTCTCCTCCTTTTTCTGTGGACAGTACCAGTCAGTGCTGATGGGGGAGGAGAGGGCCAGCCCTAGGCCCCTATTATGTGAAGTGCCTCGGGGCTCAAGTCTCTCTTCCTTCCTATTTAACATTTATATGAAGCCACTGGAAGAGGTCATTTGGTGATGATGCTGATGATACCCAGTTATACATCTCTACCCCATGCCGGGCAAGTGATGCTGTTCAGGTTCTGGCTCAGTGCCTGGAGGCTGTAAGGGTCTAGATGAGGAGAAAATGGCTGCAACTCAACCCTAGCAAGATGGAGCGGTTGTGGGTTTTTGGTCTTCCAGGATCAGGAGAATTGACATCTCTGTCTCTGGACAGGGTAACACTCCTCTGTACAGATCTGGTGCACAATTTAGGGGTCCTCTTGGACTCATGGCTCCTGCTGGGAAAGCAGATGGCAGCTGTGGCCATAGGGGCCTTTGTACAAATCCATCTTTTGTGCCAATTGTGCCGGCCCATTCCTGGACCGGGAAGCCTTGCTCACAATCACCCATGCCTTAGTCACCTCTCATGTAATACTATTGCTGTGTGAGCTCCACTGGCTTCCAGTTGGTATTCTTCTCCAAGTGAAAAATATGTTCAAAAAACTTTTTAAAAATGATCTTACCATTCCTGTTTCCTTTCTGGGGTGCCAGGTTTGACATGATAGTGAAGAATTAACATGGGCCCTCCCTGAGATAGAGGTGCTTTGCAGAGGTGCATCTAGGTTGCCTATTGAGTTGGCACTAGTGGGTAAGCATGTCTTCTGCTGGAAAAGACACCCTTCTTTGGCTTTGCCAGGAGGGAACATTAAAGGGAAAAAGAGCCCCTAGACATTGATAGGACAATTGCATCAAGCTGGTGGGTTGCTGGCAACATTCTATGCCAATTAGTTAGCAGAGGCAGTAGAAGCAGGATGGTATGGAGAGATATAATGGTTCAGAGATGGGCAAGCCACAGAGAAAGAGGCTGGCACAGATAAAATAGCTTTAGTTAGTTAGATAGTTCCTTGTAGGACTAGTGGCTCACAACAATCCATAACACATAGTTAAAAAGGTTTGTTTGGAGAAGAATACTTTCTGCATTGGTTTTGCCAGCTTCTTTAAGGCTCTTTGTAGGACAAGTTAGGGTTGTTCGGGCTATCCTTTACTCATCCCTGCTATCCATGTCTAAAAGAGGTACAGGAGGAATATTTCAAAAACAGATTGCAGTAAAACACAGAAGGTTGCCAACTAAATTTTGGCAAGGCTCATGACCTCTAAATGATTTACCATCCCTGGTATTGTTATCTTATTCTCCCCAAAAACTAAAGCAGTTTCCACCATGCTTAAATTTATCCATTGTACTTACGGAGAAATCCTTTCTTTTCACATCGAATCTCAAAATAGCTCAAATCAAATTGGACTAACCTTGAATCTCAGATCCTAAACTTGAACTAAATCATGACACCTTCAAATCTTAGATCTCTAATTTGAGTTGAATCAGATTATAATTTGTACAGACCTAAACGTTTTTGCAATGTGACCTCTTTTTCAAATATAACTACCATTATTTCTATGCAATTTTTAAGCATGCACTTCTTTTTTAATTATCTGCTGACTTTTGATTAGATAAAAACTAATCCTAGCTGGAGTTTCCTTGATCCCTCCCTCCTGAAGTCTAGCTGGACTAGTGTCCCAGATTCCTTCTCAGTGGAATGTGTGATAGAATTTTGTTACTTCCCAGATCACTGTGTGGTGCTCCTATGCTAAGTAGATGTACGTACTGTTACAGTATTTGAATTGTTCTTCTTGCAGCCAAATTTCTCTCTGCCCACAGATATTTCATATCTTATAACTATTAGTGCAAAATGAAACTAATTGCCAAGCCACACTTAAAATAAAAAAAATAAATACTTGCATCTTTAAAACTCTATTAAATCACAGCACCATAAAAAATACAAGTATAAAACTCAGATTTCTGTTGCTAGTCATTGGGCTGTATCCAACCAATGATTTTGTTGAATAATGGTGTGAGATATATATTAAAGTAATAATAAAATAACAGCTGCCAGAAGCTGCCACTTGAATATAATTCATTTTTTTAAACAAAAGAACAAAAGAATATAGCAGTAAGTGACATTGGCCACAATTGGTGTTGCTGGGCCCAGAAGCAGAAGCTAGAATTGTCTGTCAGTGCTGTTCCTCCCATTACCTGTCTCAGTCTGGGAGACCTTTGAGAGGTGGTGATTCTGTTTTGCAAAACCATCTCCTTATGTAGCCATCCTGCCTCCAAGCAGGGAGTGATGAAAAGTACAGTGGGGAGGGAAGGAATTGCTGAATATCATCTCCCTTTCTTATATGCTGATGGAATCCTTCTTTAAATGCAAATAATCTTTTATCATTTGGGGGGCTGCAGTTGGCTCCAGCCTTAATGCATGGAAGTTATACAAGGATTTGGCTTAGGGGCAGGTCCAAATAGATACACCAACTGCAGCCTTCTCTTGCCTGGGCTAGACCTGCCAAATTCATTTTTTCATACACAGTAGCTCCTAGAAGTCAGAGGATTGGAACGAAAAGGCTTGTGTGAGAGCAGTTTTTTTTTTTTTTAATGAATCTCTCAGACATACACACACAATTTTTTATAAATAGCTTTCAAGCAGATTTCTTGCTAAGGGGATGAGAGAAGGCAATCCCCTTGTAACTAAGCTGGGAGGCCAAAGTCTTTTATCCATTGTTGCACCATTTCCCTCCTGGGAACAGTGTTATCAAGGCCACTTAGACCTATAAAATTAACTAGGGTGGGCTTCAGTTAAAAGAAGTGGCCAATAAGGCTTGGCATTTGTTCTGATACAGGCAACTTACCCCAAAAAGTGTTTATAAAAATCAGAATTAATTGGACTATCTTATCTGGGCTATATGTATGCAAGCAGGCTGGAGATCCCCATAAGCAACATGTTACACCTATTATCAGAATTAAAATAAAAGAAACAATTCAAAATTATTATCACCTTCTATAGTCTTGGTAGAGGGGATGGGGAACACAGCATGCCAGTCAGGGAGGGAGGGTGGGAGGGAGACAGCATACCAAAAAGATTTGCAAAATGGAAGCAAAAAGTATATGAATGTTGTATGTTGATTTCTTTCTTCTTATAATTATATAAATTGATAAGACCATTTTTTTAAATCTAGATCTTTTGGATAGGTAGAGATGTTTTCTCAGTGGGCATGGACAATACAGAATATGTTTACTGAGATGAATAGTAATAGTTTTTTATAACTAGAGACAGAATTTGTATAACAAATTCGCATGTGGATTGAAGACAATAATCCAGCGAATATAGTCAAAATGGAAAGTAGGACAGTGGAAACAAGTATGATTGTAGAGGTGGCTGAAAAGTACAGACCCTTGAAGGTGGCATCATGATGCATGCTATTGGAAAATTGTTCCTTAAAAACCAGCACCATTTTGCTGTGTGCTTACATGCTCCTATTCCTGACACAGTGCAGGATCTGCAATACACCAAGCAGCTTAGAGCTAGTGTGAGGTAGTGATTAAGCTGCTGAATTTAGACAGAGAGATTCAAGTCCAAGTAAACCCTCAACTATGGAAACTCATTGAGTAACTTTGGACCAATCACTCTCTCTTGACCTAACCTGCCTCACAGAGTTGTTGCTGTGGAGATAAAATTAAGGGCAGACACTCTTTCTCTTTGCACATACTGCTGTCCAGTGTACTCCCTACCCTACCCTATAATCATGGCTTTCATTGTTTCACCTCAGTTTATTTAGTCATTTATACCTGCCATAAACAGTGGACAACAATGGCGTAGTTAACAAAATCCATATAAAAGTAACAACATAAATAAGCATCTATAGTAAGAATGGTATAATATATGCAGAAATGTAATAAATAAATTGTCCACAGTAAGTTAAACATAAAATTAAGAAAATATATTAACAAAACAACAAAAATAAATAAAACAATGTTTATTGGCATGCCTTACTTTCCATAGTCTCCATGAAATACTTCTGGTTTTAATAACCTTCAGAAACCTAGTACTGGGGGATAGGTACCATCTTCAGAGGGAGGCTGTTCCAAAGCATAGGTGCAGCCACTGAAACACCCACTCAGCTCCGGTACCCCTCACTTCACTAAGGTGGGAATCAACAGCACTTTCGCATGAGACATATACAATATGGTGGGTAGGTTTATTCCAGCTGGAGAAGGCAGTCCTGAAGGTGATAAGCCATAGAGAGCTTTATTTGTTAGGTATGATTGTTCAACCAGCTCTGTGTTCATCTAACAGCACAGTCCAAGCCATGTTTTACCATCTTCTCTATTAGACTTTGTTGTTGAATTCTTTGCTGAAGTCATGGTACAATATATCTACCACAATCAACTAAACTGAGCACTTTTATCAAAAAAAGAAATGAGGATGGTTTGCCTCCTTCCCATGCAGGTTTTAGATTAAATCCTTCTTGAAGTATATTTTCCAGGCCTGTGACCAATATATTCATTGTGAGGTTCACTCCACTGCCCACTGGTGCCTTGATCTGAGCAATCAGCAAGAAAAAAAAAAAAAGTAAGAAACCAGCTTTTTCAAGTTATACTATCCAAGTAGCCAGCTCTTCGGTTACAGTGTCCTTCTTTCTCTTGCTATGTTCTGAGCTTTTAACCGAAAGGAGGAATGAAGACATCTTTTTTACCCCCAAATCTACTCAGATCCTTCAAGACTTTGGTGATCTATTCAAGATTTTTTTCAAGAATCACCATTCATTCCCACATGGCACAACTAACTGCCTTATTTTTGGTACTGTGTTGGTGCTGGGTCTGTTGCAACTGGCAGGCGTGAACAGCTTTTCAATTAGTTGTTCTGGATATTTTTTTTAATAAATGTTATGTTAAGACATGTAAATATAAATAACACAGAGACCAAAACATAATCACTGTAGTTACCACTATGGATCTGTATAATAATCTGTGTATCTCTCATAAACCACAAATTACACTTAATTAAAGTAATCAAAATAGTTTTGAGTTTCATTTGATTGTCAATTAAATAGTTTCTAAAAACAAAAAATAATGTGAACATTTGTCTCTTTTCCTCTCTTTGACAAATCTGTATGTGTTTTTTTCTAGTATACTTATACAGAGGTAAGTATAGCTATCAATGGGGCTTCTCCACTCCAAGTTCAGATCAGATGAATGGGTTGTGCTCCAGGGAGCTCATTGCATATGCCCTTAGAGCAAGATGGGATAAAGCTTTCTTGTGCAGGTGCGCATCATATCCTAAAGCAGGGGTGGAGCACTAATCTCCCTTGCGCAGGGCTCTCTCTCCCTTTACCTTTACCTAGTTTTTTGGCAGCCTATTGAGCAGGTTTTGGGGACAGTACTGATCACTACAGATGCAGAGGAAGTAGCAGTAGATAGCCATATTTATATTCAACAGAAACATGACACAGCTGAGCAAATCAAGAAGTACTAGAGCGGGTGCTACCATGTGATTTGGGGATTATATTGAACAACAATGGAACTAGCTGGTTGAATCAGATAGTGTTTTTCCATTGTGGGGCAGTCCTTTGGGACTTATCCAAGGCATCTATGAACCTTGAGATTCATTCCACTGCCTCATATTGGGGGTGGGGGACTGAGAGAGATTCCCTCTGACTCTCATTCAATAGTTGGAGATAAAGAACTCCATGGATAATGGAATGCTAATGATTACTGACTTTTCTCCAAGGCCAAAGGAGTAAAAATCCTATTATGGACTTCAGTTTTTGGTAAATAATGTCTTGCAGAAAATAAACTTGATACAAAACAATCTGCCATTATTTCTAAATCGCTTACTATTCTAGGCAGTCAGCCTTGTAATAGGAGGTGTACCCAGACCTGTGACTCTCGTGGATATAAATATAAATAACACAGTTCCAACAGTTGGTGGCAATGGAAGTCAGACCATCAGATGAGGTAACGTCATCATCATCACTACTACTACCATCATCATCATCAGCTGAGGACAGCAAGGGAGAGGAGAGTAGCATAATGAAGTCACCAGAGGAAATGGACTTTTTTCAGCCCATTTTCCATATATTTGTGACAGAATGGGGTGGTGGTGATATTTTTATAGTTCATTAAAGCAATCAGAAAATTAATGCCCCTGTTCTTTTCAGGTAATGCGCCAACACTTTTTACTGCTTTGATTCTAAATTTCAGTGGTACAACTTTGGCAATTCAGAGGGGAGGCACAAAGATTTGGGTGGGACAAGTAACCCACAGATTGAGAGTTGTCCAGCCCTGATTCTGGCTGGCAACTATTCCTTGGAGACTCAGTGAGAGAAGGAAGAGTATTTCCCATTATCTTCTACCTAATTCTTTTAAATGGAGATGTCAGGGTTTGAATCTAAGACCTTCAACACACAAATAATTTTTGGATTCCAGGTGATACTTATTCATATGTGTGGAACTATAAAGTTCTTATTCTGTAAAAGTGAATTGTGCCTCCATTATTATTTATTCAATTTTCATTTTTTTAAAGCACACTTCTGTGATCAGTTTAGTTTGAAGCTGATTTAAGAAAAGCATAACATATCACTAATGCTATTTTCAAAGTGCGTCATCATGCTAACTGTTGCCTTTTCTCTGTGCTCTCCTCCACGAACAGCTACCATGATTGCTCCCACTCTTTTGCTGTCATCGGCGTTTAATCAAACTCAGCAGCTGTTTATAGCAATTACTATAAAGCAATAGACATTATCCCTTAACTAACTGTCTTATTAATATAGGTAGTTACACAGCTATTTCATAGTTAGTCTTAAATAACTGCCTTTAATTATTTTATTAACATAAATAACCATCTCAATAAATTTCAATTAAATGCACATGCAAGAAACAATTTAAAGCATCACACTAAATTGCATCTGGTTACTGTCGTTTAAATTAATGGCACTACATCGTTCAGTTAAAACACAACCTTAAGTTATTTGGGATAATGAATTTTTGTTTGACTTGGAGAAGGGAGAATGAGGTGCTACTGGGATGCCAAAACTAAGTGTTATCATGTGACAGTAAGGTACAATTCATCATGGTTTTCTTGTATCAAACATTTTGGTTACCCAGATATGTAGAGGATGGGATTGCCTTTAACATGACTATTGAAACTTAAGTTTCAGTGACTTCTATTTCATTTTGACTTCAAAATACTGCTTTCCCACTGATTTGTGGGAATTGGCAAGATGCTGCTGTTAGAAAAATCACTTGTCTTGAAAAAAATAATCATGTAGCAAGATCTTGGTGCCTTCCTTTCTATGCCTTCAGAGCAGTTTGTTGAAGATTCTTCTCCAGAACATTGCTGCTACACTCCCACCACTGGACATAATCAACGTAGTCTTGCAGCCATCATTCAAGAAGGATCAGGTGACCTATTTGAGGCAATAGGGAGAACCTAGTTAGAACCAAGTTCTCTAAAATGGCAGGCTGCTCTTTGAACTGCTTATTCAAATGTGCATCTTTCTCTGCCATACCACAAAGCATGACAATATTCTATAAAAACTTACTTATTTAGGTGCCATTAGGTAAAGTACAACTTTTGGTAACTAGATAAACGCTCATCATCTGGATTTCTTTTTAGGAATAACTTCAAAGGACAATATGGTAATATCTTTTAGGTTACTGAGTTAGATTATGGGACTACATAAAACAATAACAACAATAAAAATGCCAAATTATCAGTTAGTGCAGCACCTTTACAACTTCTTGTTTCCTTTCTGGAGGTACTTCATTTCCTGACTCCTTCTAATATGCATCTTTTCTAACAATACACAGATCTCTTTGTGTTTTCATTTGCCTTATCCCTACTAAATCTAACATGACAATAGCATTCTAAATTTAAAAAAAAGTTTTTAATCCATAAACTGTCCAAAAGTATGTATATTCACTGAGAAGTTTCTTAGTTTTCTTACAGATTTAATCCTAACCTTAAAAAAAAAAAAAAGATTAGAAACTTAAATATCAAAAGCTGGTTTTTGAGCAACGTTCAGAAGAATATAATTCAAAGGTAGAAGGTTTGTGTCATATGCAAAAAAGCAGCTGCTATCAGTCAGTCTGGACAATTCCAAGCTATATGGGCTAATAACCTGATTTAGTATCAGGATATATCCAATATTGTTCATTAGACTAAATTAAGAATAATTTCTAGGTACCCTTAATATTCAAGACTGGCATATGGAAGTTGATTTTCCATCAAAGTTCACTAAAATGATGCTTCATGAGACTTAGTTTTGATAAAATTTAGCAGCATCAAAAGATTTTGAAAGAAGTAAGTCATTCCAGTAAGGCCAGCGTTTCCCACCTGGTCATAATCTGAGACTGGAGTTCTCTAAGGAATATAGTATATAGGATAATAAAAACTTGATAATTTCATTTGTCTTTTCCCCAGGAATATGTGAACATCTTCTATCCTTGGAAATCTTATAAAAACCATTTGGATTTGTAATGAATACTTCAGATGTTTCACAAGAAATGGAACCTTCAAATTGACTCTGCAGTTTAAGATGTGTGGGAAAGATTTATCCAACTATCTCCAGAAACACTTAGTTCAATGTTTCTGCAATTTTTTTCATCTTCTCGAAATTTCTTAGACATTCTACTCAAGAAGAAAACTATTTGCTTCAAATCTTGCTTTTCAGGAAATTTTGGTTGCTTCTTTTAAAATAAAGCCACCACCTGGAATACACTGTTGATGCTATAGGCTACCTTTAAATCTTATCAGTGCATCTTTCTTGTCTTTTGACATATATGCAGTCTCTGGAATCCAGAAATCTCTGTATTTGGACAACTAAATTATTGCTTGTCAGTTCAGCCCCAAATGAGAGACAGATGTTTTGTTTCAGTAATGCTCCTTTCAGAAAGCCAGGCTTACTTTCTTGTTCTGCCTCCCTGCTTCTTCCTTGCATATTGCTGACAGTTCAGGTACATGCCTTCACCCCAGGAACCCATACATGATCTTTCTTAGTCTCTCAATTAAGGGTACACATTTTAGCATTTTAAAAGATGACTGAGTCAAGTGACTTTCAGGTGTTACATTGTAAAAAATGGAAAAAAATAAGAATTACTGACAATGTAAATATATTTAGATGGAATTTGCTAGTTAAACAACTTTCCTTTCAAATGTTTTGTTGTTGAATTTCAAGATCTTTTAGAAAAATCCTTGACATTAACTGGATTGGTATTATAACTATTTTACAGTGTAGAGATATAAAGTTTCATCCTTACTTCCTAAATATTAGTTAATCTTACTGAAATTGTTTTCCTTTTCTTAGTATTCTAATAGCAGTTCTACAGCCTTATCTCTGGACATGTTTCACTTAGGTTTCAGGCATAATATAGAGATGGGATTGATCATACTTGTTGATAACTGGTGGAGCCAGGATGTGAGTGATGGGACTATCTTCATTCTCCTTGAACTCTCAGAAACTTTTGAAACCTCATGATATCCTTCTGGATCAATTATGAGCATTAGGAATGGGAGGCATGGTGTTGTGGTGTTTCTCCTCTTTCTCCATGGCCAGTTCAAATTGGTATCAATAGGTGGGGAGAGAGGTCAAGTCTGAAGGCCTTGGTTTCAGAGTGCCACAAGGCTAGACACTCTCAGCCCTCCTGTTTAACATCTACATGAAGCCACTAGGTGAGATCATCCATCAACACAGGATGAGGTATCATTAAAATGCAGATGATACTCAGTTGTACAACTCAATTCCTATTGGTCAAGTGATGCTTTCAAGGTCTTGTTGCAGTGTCTGAAAACTATTGGGGCCATGATGGGGAGGAACAGGCTCTGGCTCCACCCACTTTTGTCATGCAGATCTTGATATCCATGCAAAACCTCGTGCAGCTATCAAGCCAATAGAAAATATGCACCATATTATAAGTGGATAGTTGCTAAAAGTATTTAACAAGCAGGTTGGTTTTCAATACTGCAAACCTTCCCCAAAATGAGGGGATTGGTATAGACTGTTAAGTGACAATAGAGAGGATAGCATCTTTCTATACTGCTTGGAAACAATTCAGAGCAACGGCTATAGAAACATAATTAGAATGGATGCTTCAGACCAGGAAAGGTATCACAGATTCCAAGAGTAGGGCAGAGTAGGGCAGATTCATAAAAATATTAGAAGCTAGAAGGCTTCCTTCACCCAAATGGAGGTCTTGCACAAATGAAATGAGCAAAAAGGAACATAAATTGAGGGGAGGGGGAGAGAGAGAAATGCAATCAGTCAATAAAAAGTGGAGAAAAGGAATTTGAGGAGCATATGGCAAAGAATATGAAAGATGAACCACAAAAGAATATTTAAAAGTATTTAGAATGAGAAATAGACCAGAGAGGCTATTGGGTCACTGGGCCACAGGGCATTAAAGTTAAACTAAAATGGATGGGGAAATTTCACAGAAATTGAATTACATCTTTGCTTCTGTCTTTATTACTGAGGTTGCAGGATAGATGCCTGTGCCTGAGTTGACTAATTCAGCTGAGAAGGATCAAATGAATTGAAACAAACTGAGACAACAAGACATGACATCATAAATCTAACTGAAATACTTTAAAAATAAATCCCTTGGTTCAACCAATGTCTACCTGAAGGTTCTTCAAGAACTCAAATGTGAAACTGCTCATTAGCTGACAGAAATATGTAATTCCTCTTTAAAACTGATATTTGTTCTCAAGGATTGGAAAATGGCAAATATAACTTCAATTTTTAAAAAGGGATTGAAGGATGAAACAAAGAAGTATAGGGCAGTAGCTTAATGCCTCTGAAAAGTATTATTGAGAAGAAAATAAACAAATAGAAGAACTAGTCCTGCTGAAAATGAACTGACATGGTTTCTGCAAAGGTAAGCCTGGTCTTATGAAATTTCTAGATCTTTTTGAAAGAACAAGCTTTTAGACTAGGTGGTACAATAGACAATGCCAAGTTGGATTTGAAAAAATGGCTCCTGAGAAAACTCAAAGCCATGATACCTACTTAGCAACCATGGAACAGGTATTTTCAGGAACAGGTAACTTGGTGAATAAGGACAATTTTTAGTCTAGAACAATGGGATAGGAGCACATTCCAGGAATCAGTACTGGGGAGATTACTTTTTAAATTGTTTATACAGTATGGAGCTAGGGATAAGCAGTGAGATAGCAAAGTTTCCTTATGATGTCAAAATATTCAAGGTAAAAAAAGATAAAATTCCTTCAAGTCAAGCTAAACTTCCCATGACTTTATGGACACATCCATGTATTTTATATTTTGGAGGGCGGGGGGACAAGAATACAGAAAGGGAAGAATAAAACTATGAAGTCCTGAGAGAATAACCCTTTCAGTGTATTTGTGTTTAGCATGTCCTCCTTTTCCAATGTGTCAGTAAAAGTCCATCCATAATATTCCCACAGTTAAAAGCATAAAGAATATAAAATAAAGTCTCCTTTGAGTTGAATTCAGTCCTTTGGTTTCTTGTACATCTCTATGTTGTTTTCTTAGTTTCAAGACAGAAATGGGTTGCCATTGGTCATGTCTAGGTTGACCAATGAAGTCTAGTCTTCAATGCTGGGGTTTCCTAGTGATCTTCCATCCAAATACTAACCATCCAACCCTGTTTAGATTTTTTGTTTGTTTGCTTTCGTCTTTTTGAGATCAGCCAAGTTCAACTGTGTGCCGCCAACAAAATCAAAATATTTTCTCCAGACTGGATGACAGCCTCAAGATGGCAAATGCTGGATCAGACTTGTGGTGGAATGCTCAATAGCAATGTCAATGTAGTGTGCAGACGAGGAGGAGGAGGAGGAGGAGGAGGAGGAGGAGGAGGAGGAGGAGTTTCATTGGGCCCAGAAATTGGAGATTCCACAAAAAGAGTGACAAGTCAAAATGAGTTATTGGCAACCAAGGTCACAAAATCAAAGAGGTTATGACTGCCTGCTTCCATCACCCCAATCCTGAAACACTGTTTTGTGTTCCGCTCAGGCTAAAGGGGTTTTCAGGTGGGCTGATCCATCAATACACTAACACAGTTCTGTCTTAGCTGACTGGGAGATGGGCCAACATGTGGGCTGGTCCTCCTATTAGCTAATTCAGCTCCATATTAGTATGGCATGGGACTGAGTTATTTGAGGGACTGCCTCTCCCCAGTTACATCTACCTATCCCATGAGGACCGGCAGGAGAGGCAAGTTATGGGTCCCGTCTACAAAAAAGCATCATCTGGCAGGACCCAGGAAGAGAGCCTTTTCTGCCATGGTGCCTGTCTGGTAGAACGCCATCCCCCAGACCTTGGATTGGCCCCAACCCTCCTGATTTTTATGAAGACCCTGAAGACATGGCTCTGCTGCCATGCCTGGGGGTCTGGCAATGGTGGGGGGCTCTTACAATGGCTGTGTTGAGCTAATGTAGGATGAATTCTGTTGCTGATCATGATTTTCTGTTTTCTAAATTGATTATGGATAGTTTTTATATGTTGGAATATGGGTTTGTAACTTGTTTTTATTGGATTGTTTTTACCTGTTTTACGTTACCTATCTGTAAGGTAATGCCCAGCATCACTTAGATGAGATGGGTAGCCATACGAATAGAATAAAATAACAACAACAGCAACAACAACCAACAAATAGTTGGCCTGATAGATGGGATAGAGGGTGCGGTGGGTGGGTTCTCCTATGGACTAACATTGCACTATGTTAGCCAATGGGTAGATTAGGCTGTCAAAATCATTCTCCTAAGCAAGACTTTATATCTTACTTTTTTCAGCTCAGTTCTGTGTTATACCAGTTTGAATACATTGTTTTAACATCTGCATTGCAGGAATCCTTCTGCACATATTCTAGGGTTGTTGGGCCCTCAAATTCCTTATGATGATTCAGAAAAAGAGTGAAACAAGGGCTCTTACTTCCTTATCCGTGATTGTGTTCTTACTGAATGCATATTGTTAATCAGTATGTTATATACCTTGGTGGACTAGATGGGCTATTAGTCTGACTCAACAGGCTCTTTTTATGTTCTAATGCACTCACTTAGGAATTTTTTGCTCCCACTTTCCATCATTGCCTTTAGCAAAAGAAAGAAACATTTCTTCAGCTAGGCATTCTGAATTGTTTTTATGATGATCTTAACATTTCTGTATGCATTTTAATTGCGTCTAAGTTGGTTGTTGTTTTTCAGTACTTATGTTGTATTTCTGTGTATGTCTTCATATCCACCTTGATGGTCCTGGTTGGGTGGAAGGATGAAATATAAATAAAAATGTGGAATAACAACAACAATGATAAAGATGCATATGAAGCCTACAGTTCATTGAAGCCTCTCCTCTCTATGGCCTATTATACCTAGTGACTCAATAAGTCTCCCTGGAGTTGGTGCAAAACATACAGATCACTTTCTGTTTGGCACCTGGACCTTAATTCGTTGGTATATGCCATTGAACCAGGGTGCAGTGGCCGACAAAGCACAAGGTTCAATTCATTGGCCTGCCAACAACCTCATCAGGGACATGGAAGGATCACCACCTTTGCTTGAAGAAGTTAAGGGACTCATTTAATTTTGATATTCATGCTGGATTTAAACAACAGTTAACTGAGGCGAAAAGACAATGTCGTTTTTTTTCCTTCTCCCCTTCCTTTTTTCCACCAAGATAATTGCAGGTCCCATCTTTAGGAGAGGAACTTATAACTTTAATGGGAGGAACTTACAGCAAACAGTTGAGGCATTATCCTTGTTTTCTATTTTTTCTGTCTTGTAATTATAGTCAGCTGATCTAAGTCTCTAACTGGGACTAAAGGTAAATGGGGAAACATGTCAGTGTTCCAATATTTGTACTTCTAATGCAGCTTTCCCCAAATTGATGGCTTTGGGATGTGTTTCAGCTGTAAGTTCCTGAGTTCCCCACCAGCACTGACAGCAGGGAAGCGTTTCTATTATATAATTGAATCAGGCTGCAAAAAAAAAAAAACACCAGAAAACAAGAAAAATGGAGATGAGTGTGAGGGTCAAAGTAATGGCTTTATGCATTATGGTCTATCTCAAGCTTCAAGCTATGAAGATAAAGACTAACATACTATTTAGAGGCCTCATTTAATTCTAGTGGATTTATTAAATAATCTGGCCCAGAGCTAAGATGGAATACAACTTACTTCAGACATTGTGATTACCGTTTGGATTAAAGAAACTTGTCCTCAGCCCAGAGATGCCTTTAAATTCTTCCTTTTAATTTTTCACTGGAAATGAATGTAAATGCTACTTGCCTCTGCTTTTCCTAAAATAATAGGCCTATACTTTTCCTAAAATAATGGCCACAGTAAGGGATGGGTAAGGAATGGAGAACAGCAATAGAAGATGGGCTCATTGAAATGAACAGAATTTTCCACCATAACTTTACTTTTTACTTGGTGGGCTTTGAATTTAGTATAACAAGCAGACAGAGATCCACAGGTGAGACCGATATGGGGATAGTGATGATAGAATAGCTAGAACTGTTTCTCACTAGCCCTGCCAATCCCCTTTGCTTGTACTGCTCTTGTTTTAAATTTAGCTGTTCACCTAGAGATCAGCTACCTGTCCTTACTCCCTCCCATTATTTGCACGAGGTTTTATGGTAATCCTTCTCAGAATCTGAAATATTCTCAGAACTGGAAATATTACACAATGGAGCCTGAATAACTTCAAAGTCCAAAGACAGAAATGAAGACAGAAGCCTCAGAAATGAGGCCATCTTCTTTTCTTTCAAATGCATATTAATAAAACACCTCCCCCCCCCCCCCCCCCGCAATCCATGACTGGTATCACACTGAAAATGAACAAACAAGACAGAAACAGAGGGGGAAAGCTCCTGGGACAGCTTTCAGCAGCAGAGCATTCTCCAAGAACTCTGTCCAAGAATAATCTAGTAAAATGTGGACAGAGAACCATCGACCTCGGCTTTTCCCTGAACATATGCAGCTCTGATCAGTCTGGAATTTCAAGAAAAACAAGGTCTTGAACTCTAATCCTCAGACACATAACAAAGCACACTTCACAGCTGTGATGCACAGCAACTATCAGCTTGGAGGACTGAGTAGGTCCCAAGACAATGCCTCTTTTATCACCCAGAGGACAAATATCTAGACAGCAATATTTTCTGCATGAATGCTCCAAGCATCTCGCACAACTCCAGACTGAAAGGGGAAAACCGAGCTGAGAGTGTTTGCTGAGTGATCATTTTAATTTACTACTTGATGTAAATCTAAATGAACTGACACCCAGTTTGAGATGGACAGAAAACAATCATCACAGAGACAAAAAAGGAAGAAAGGGGAAAAAAGGAGGGGGAGAGAGAGAGAGACAGAAAGCTAATATTGCAATATCATCTGAGTGGCAGAGGTTTAAGCAAGTTTAGCAATGATGCTGTAAGAGGGAGGGAGAGATGGGCGTGAGTTCTGTTTCTGCAACTCGATTTCCATAATAAGTTGTGTAATTTATTTATTTTTTTTCCATGGTTGATTTATTAAACTGTGGGAACAATGGAGGGCCAGAAATGGTTGCTGGGTATGAAAACATTTCATTATGCAAAAGCACAAATAGCATTATCCCAAAGCGAAAATGATTTGGGACTCTACTAGACAAGATGCTGGTATCAGAAGGAGGGGAAAATGCAGGTAACTTGACATTAAGTTGGAACATTCATTCTCAATTATTCTACATTGCAAGTAATCTTGGTGGGAACAATAGATTGTGTGGGTAGAGGGGGGAGATTTTTATTCTTTGTTGTGCATGTCTTTGCCAGTTGAATTAGGAAAGAAAGGAAGCATGATTTTATATGAAGTAAAGGGAAATAAAGCATGTAATGCTTGGCCTCAAATTCAGCCTTTGTTGTTCATTCATAGCCTCTGCAGCAACATTTGTAAGCTTGTTTGTAAGCTTGCCTTTGTTTTGTGAAGGAATGTATTTACTGAGTTACCTATGCAACTGAGTACCATATGTTGTAATAAAAATATGAAGGGGGCTTAAAAATAACTGAAATAACAGGTAAAATTATTAGAATGCAGTTGTAAATTCATTTTTATCTCCAGATTTTAAGTTTGCTCAGGCCAGTAATAGTTTGGTTAATTGGCAACTCCAACAGCATGTACGTCAGTTATCTCTTTGAGCTGTTTTTAATTCAGCCATTTCGCTTTTTTTTCCATTAAAAAAAATCTGATACATGGATAGAAGGTGCAATCCTATGGTCCTATGATCCATGGATAAAGAAGGTAGGCTAATTTCAAAAAGCCTCCACACTGGAGTTTAAAGTACTTTATGACCACTGCCATTCTGGCCATGGAACAGCAGAAAGAAGACATTTGGGGGACATATCAAGGCCAATTTATTTTTGGTCCCCAAACCTCCCATTTCCCCCAGCTTGACCAGAGAAAAGGGGATGGGATTATGTTGCCTCTGAACCAGGTGAACTAATTTTTCCTTCTTTGGAATCAGTGGAAGGGAAAAGGTAAGTAGATTTTTAAAAATGATCATCCAAAATATCTGTTGTTAAGTCTATAATTCGCAGAGCCTTTCAAAGTCAGTCACGTTAAGTACCATCCCACACATTTTTGAGGAATTTTTTGCTTAGAATATTCATTTTCTAGTACTTATTTTATTTGGCTTTCAAACATTTCTGGGACATTTTAAAGGGCAGACAGCATAAAGATAGACAACTTCTTGGCAACGGGGAAAAGGGGAACCAGTTCTGTGCCAAATCACATATAATTTTTTTTTTATCATGTAGACAGTGAAAAATGTCAATAGCATCCTAAAGTCTATGTAGATCCAGGCTTAAAGAATTCAGGGATGTCCTGCTTCTAAAGATTACTGCAACAGTCTCAGTTAAAGTCTTAAATAGAGTTTTTGCACATGCACAGAGGCCATTTTTATTGGCTCAAGGCTTTCAAAAAAGTTGGATCAGCTGCATCTTGAAGTTTCACTTAGGTGGAATGGCTCACTTACACAAGGCAAAGCATTTTGCCAAGGTGGATCAGGTGTGATCTGTACAGACCTAATTTCTCCCACAGGTCTAATTTGGTCCCAAGGGGTGGGAAGCTAAGCTGTCAGTAGAGAGAACAGGAGGAAAGGGCTCTTAACAAGGAATTTTCTGCAGTCACTTTATGTTTTTTTTGTCTCATAGCAAGCCTATTGACTTACCCACAAATAATGAAACACCAAGGTTTTCTGTTTGTTTGTTTGTTGCAAGAGTTCCTTGCAGAACCATATTCTAAAGGTCCAGTGGTTAGCAGGTCTTTGATTTTACCTTCTTGCCACATTCTTTGAGTGGTCTTCTACTATATGTGTCAAAGAACAAAGAGGAAGAAGTCATCAACAATGCTCTAATGTAACTCAGAAGACCACTGTAGCTTTATTACTTCAGGAAACAAGGACTCAACCAACAATGCCAGATGTTCTCTTCCAGCTTCAGGTTACTAGCAAGACCCAAGCTTTAATACCTGGCTGCAAAGAACAAGAAACAATACTAACCAAAAGAAAACTATTTTCATAATGTGATTTAGAACATATGCACATTTAACTACTGAAGCTGCTGCTATCCTGTGCTTATGCTGGCTTGACTTTAACCTGGTTTAACAAAATCCTGTCCAGACTGAGACACTTTGGCAACAATTTACAAGGTGTTCAGTTCAGACTGGAGGCTGCCATGTCCTCCCATTGGATAATTCCCCGGGTGCTGTGCCCTCCCACTGTTCTGTTCCAGGAAAGTTATTGCCAATCACTTTCCTTCTTGTGGGTTGGTCTTCCCAGACATATATGTTGTATGTCTGTGCTTGTGTGTATTTTACACAAATACTCACGAAACACATGAAATTAAGCTAAATTTATACATACAAGATTAAAGCATTAAGATCCTCATATATGCTGGCAAAATAAGCATTTTAAAAATAAAAATACCCTTCTTTCAGCCCTGTTGTACTTAATAGATTCTATAATTCCCTTTACCAACATATGCTAGCATATAGAACCTACCTATCTTGAAACCCAGCAGATTTTTTTAATTACTTTTTTTCTTTTCCCCAGCTAGCTAGTTTTTCCTCCTGGACTTTTCAATTTTTTAATGCATGGTGAAACCATTCTACCTCAGGTAACTGAAAAATGATAAAACAGTAGAAGAGAAAAACGCATGCTCAGATTGCCGTGAGAGTGCTTGGGGGATTAATAGAAGGCAACTCTGTTCATTTCTGTCCTCCAGAAATGGGTGTCTACCCATTCTGATGATGGAACAACTGGGCAGTACAGATAAGCTCTAAGTCCCTGCTGTGTAGGGCTACTAAAATCTAGAGAACCATTAGATGGCAGCAGAAATACCAGCAATTCAAACTCTTTGCTGCCATCTGGTGTTTATGTAGTTTTACAACCCAGATATTGGAATCCTACCTTTTCTGTGCTTCAGATATTTTATCATTTTCCTGGAACTTAAATATAGCTCCATGAACCTAGCCTTCAGACTCCACTCATTCACAACTCACATGAGCACATGCATACCCACCCAAAGGAGAAAAAAAATCTGTATCTCTGTGGAGATCATGTGCCAGGACACTGACTAATTGTTTTCAGATACTATAGGGTTTTAGAGATGGATGTCTTTTCCTTTCCTCAGAAAATAAGATATGCATTTTCCACAAGGCGAAGTCCTCCTTCCTTCTCTCCCTCCCTCCCTTATCTGTAATGGCCCTTTGATGTAGCAAATATAGGGATGAGCTTACCTGCTTTGCTGGCAGACCACTCAAGCCCTGCTTCCCAGCAACACTTCCATAACAGATTCATATAACAATACATGAAGAGGAATCTCCTTCTGCCTCAGCTTCAAACTGCCTCAAAAAGGAAAGAGAGTGTCCCAAGCTGACCTCAGAGGGGAGAAGGATACCAAGCCTACATGTAAAGATACATACCACAATGGCTCTATTTTCACATTGCTAATCTGTAATTAACTTAATCAAGTAACCTCATTATGCAATTTGTACAACATACACTAAATCATAAAGTGATCACATGAACTTGGTTCAATGTTTGTGAGTCAGTGGGTGTGTGAACTGGAACTGGGGAAAATATATCAAGTACCTCTATATTCAGACATTGTGACTATTCTGTGTTCAGAATAATTGTGACTATTATTTAGAGAAATGAGGAAGTATGAGGGAAGATACCTGGCTATCATTTGATAGGTTTTACAAGAGCTCCAGGCAGGTAACATTAATGAGTCAAAATGAAGATCTGGAGGAGGGAGCTGAATAGTGCTTACCACCTGTATTCATCAGTATACCAAGGATGGTGAATTCTTCTGCAGTAGGGTGGGCAACTATTTTGCAATTGAGGACCACACCTTTTTTTTTTCCCCCGGACTCGGAGAAATAAGTCCCAAAACTTTATTGTCCTTGGGCCGTGGGTTGCTCCCGAGTGCTTTGCAAAATTACCAGATGTCTGGCAGTGAATTCTATAAAAAAAATTATATGTCGCATGAAGATGACCTTCTGTTTACTTATCCAGAATTTCCCACTATTCAGCTTCATTAGATGAACTTGATTTTAATATCCTGATAGAGGGAGAAACTTGTATTACCTTATTCAACATCATTTACTAACTTCTTGTTGGGCTGCTCTATCTGGGCTGCATCGATATGGACCATCCGTATGGTCTCTCAGTGCTGCCTTCTAGTGGTGGTCTGGATTTTACAGCCCATATGATAATCCTACTTGTTTAATCTTAAAACCTCTAGGTTGCTTTAAGCATTTTTTTTCCTTAGAAAGGCAGCAGAAAATATTGAAAGAGGGATAGAGATTCAAATCTAACAGGCCAGAGACTATTTACATAAATTTTACCCTTTACAATGATAGGAGCAATTACAATGCAATGCGATGGCACCAAGTTATTCCGTGCTTCAGAAGTTGAATTAGATCACATTCTCTTTTTCACCTTAAGCTTTTGTACAGCATGCACAGCCTTTGTTCTCATTAAATTTTATTGCCCCAGTCAAAAATCATAAGCATACGTTTGAAGCTCATGAGGAATTTCCTGTTTTTATTTTGACACAATCCTTATAAAGTAGGAAGCTCCCTTGGCAAGTGGCAAAGAACAACAACAACAAAGCCAGTTTAGAGGAATGGGGAATTTTTAGCATGGGGGGGGGATGAGTCTGAGGTAAACATATGGTTTAAATGCTCCAGCCTATTTCAGTTCAAGCTGGGAGAGTGGAGGACTGTTGGTTCAGAGATCCAGTTCGCTGCTCTCTCCTACTGTGCCTGCCTACTAATTGCATCCCATGTTTGTCAATCAAATATTTGCAATTAACAAAAATATTCCCTTAAGAGACATATAGCAGAGGTTGGCTAAGCAGCCATTGCGTTGCTATTAGAGTCAGCACCAAGAAAGAGGGAGGGGGAAGGGAGGAAATCCTACAGTGATATGAAATCAGAAAAAATATTCTGTTGCCAGTGACACCTCCCGAAATTTCCAGTCAAAATATTAACAAGCAGAATAAGAGAGCACGGGGGGTTTGTCAAAGGGATCTTTTTCCAAAGAACAGAAACTTTGATGTCAGTCTTTCTGACTTGTCTTCAGTCTCAGAGAACGTCTCCTGGTTGATTTTTCACTCAGCATATCCATTGCCCAAGGATAAGAGTTGACTGAGCTTTTTATTTAACTCCAATTTAACTAATGTCAGAAAGCCCAACCTTACTGTAACAAGCAACCATGTGCTTGGTTCCAAGTCAGGCTGGGAGGAAGCAGGCCAGAATAATTAGGCCAAGGCCAAATTGAAAGGAAGTGGTGTTTCCTAAAGAGCTGGGCTGGGGAGGCCAGTAATTTGTGGGGAATTGGAGTTTCCCTGTGCAATCCGGAAACCACAAATGATTTTCAAACTCAGTGTTGCATCTAAAATAGGGCAGCGAGGAGAATGCTAGTACCATGGCAGTTTGAGTCATAGATTGTCCAGTGACAAAAAAATATAATGTAATTTGGAGAGAAAAAACAGTTTCATCTTTGTTGTTGTAAAATCTAAACTAAGTTGCAAGCCTTTGCTGGAGGTTAAATTAGAGGTTTTGCTATGTACAGAATGTTTGTTTGTTTAAAAAATATGTAATGGACACAGATAAAGGTGCCTCATATCAAACTGGGTTATTTATCATTTATTCCAGTACTGCCAAAACTGACTGGCAGCAGATGATGCTGAGAATTAAATTGGATCCTTCTGTTTCCATCCTGACTGGTGGAAGGCAAAGCCAAAATAATTCCCAGAGGGGCAGCCATTTTAATTTGCTACAGAGAAGAAGAAGGAGGAGGAGGAGGAGGAGAAGGAGGAAAGAAAAAAGAAAAGAAAAGAAAAGAAAAGAAAAGAAAGTGGCATCTTAAAGACTAATATATTTATTATGGTGTGAGCATTTGCAGATTATAGTAACCTTCAACCTATGTAAATCAAGTCTCTCTTTTTCTCTCCCTCTTAAAAAAAAAAGGCCTAAATTGTTTTCTTCCTCTCATATGAGACAATAACAAGCCTTACTGTTTTTAATGTTTACTATTTCCCATGCTACTCTCCAAACAGAGTTGGGACAATGCTTTGTCAGGACACTATTTTTCCAGAGGTTTTCTAGAGTCTGTAGCCACAGTACCTTGATCATCAAGACAAATTCTTCTGTTGCTCTCAACTTCAAGGTTGATCATTTTAAAAATGCTGTAATAAACACTAATGTCAGAACAATGTTTTGAAAAAAACTGAAAATATTTGCCAAAACATATTTGCCAAAACATATCCAAAACATCTTCTGAAATTGTTCTGCTTTCGTTTGTTTCCCAGTGATCTCAGAAGATAGCCAGATCTAATTGTTTACTCTTGTGACACAACCAAGACTGGGTTGGGCTGTGCGTATGAGTGATGCAGGAAACATAGTTTGCATTAGAACAACAACAACAGATTAAACAAGAGAACTACACATAAAGAAGAATGAAACACACACACACACACACACACACACAGAGTTTGGGAGTGTATGTAAATACATTTATAATCTTAAAGAAAGATACAAAATGTTAATGATCCATAATCAATATTTATATCTAAAAATATTTGTACAGATGGAAGCAACCTATTAGGAATGTTGATGTTAAGAAACATGGAGACCAAATTGAATAAAACAATATTTAATCCTTTAATTAAGGGATTCTTCAGTATCAGCTGAAAAATTAACACAGCATCCAAAAAGTCTTTCAAAATCCTTTAATTAAAGAATTGCTGATTTTAATTGATGATGACATGGGATAGTCAAATCTGATTGTGTCTTTATCATCAGTATGTTGTCTCATTCACTACAGGTTCTCCGACATCCTGGGATTTCCCATTCAATTAATCCAGTGAGAAGAATATACAATAATTTCCAGGATTTAAATAATGGTGCAGAAGTAGACTGGCAACAAAACATCTCACAATAGTGGAGCTTGGGGCAGTTTTTCAACCTCTTCAAAAGCATCCTTTTTAACTCAGTTACCTTCATTTTAATCTGAGGATCCAGCAAAACTGCTGCTGAGGGTTCAGCAACAGCACAGTTTTCCACAGCATGTAGTTCCACAGCAAAAGCCTGGTAAAGCTGGGTAACCTGCACCTTTGAGCCCTGTGAAATATTCAGTCCTTTGCTAACTTGTCCATCCCTTCATCATTCAAGAAAGTAAACTGAAGCCCATGGAGGAATAAGAAACAGAGCAGCTGAACAGAAGCCTTTTCTCATTGATCACTCTCAAAGTGACTAGTCATAGATGTTGCTGGAAAGCAAAAGGAGGGATACTTTGCCACTGTTCTTGCACAGCTGCTTATACCGCCCTATATATGGCCATTGATATACATGACAATCAGAGCAGTCAAAGGGGGATTACAAAGCTAGTTAATGTAGAAAGCAATGAAAAGAAAATCGATCTGAAGCAGTATCAGAGTAGCAAACTGATAGTGAGACCCAAAGTTGGAAAAACAAACTCATTATACAGATGTTTGTTTGTTTGTTTGTTTGTCCCCCCAATGGGGGACTCTGGGCGGCTCACAACACATTAAAACAATAAATAAATATACAATTAAAACCTACAACAATTCACATTCACAAAAATAAAAGGAAAAAAATCCAGGAGGGCGATGGTTCAAGGCAGCAACGCCAGGCCACTAAGGGACAAGCCAACCCCACACTTGATGATCCCCCTCCTTGCCCCGGGCCAGATGGCAGAGCCAGGTCTTCAGATCCCTCCGAAAGGTATATACTTTACCTATGGAACCCGTTGGTCGTATGGCAAACTTCTCTTATCAAAGCTCAGAAGTCATGTATTACTATAAACATTTACTTGATAATTCAGCCACTGAATCCTTCCTTATTGTTTCATTCAAATATTTATATCCTGCATGTTTTGCCCAAGCGCATCTGGAAGCATCTAAGAGCATGTATACAATAACATGAAATGGTCACTAAGATCAGTTGAAATATTAAAAGAGCAAACCAGCCTATAAACACAGTTAATTTCTTTTAGTTTCCAAAAATTTAAAGATTTTCCCATCAAGTATATTTTAGTCATATCCAAAAATCTTGAAAGAACTATCTGAACATCCCTATCAGAAGAAAGAATCATAGAGTTAAAAAGTTAAAAGGACTGCTGAAACCATTGAGTCCTTCTCCTTCTCCATGAAGAAATCTAAATTAAAGCATCCTAGCAGATGGCTGCCTATGAAAAATCTCCCGCCACCTCTCTGGGTAATTGATGCAGTGTTAAGTAGCTCTTACTCTTAGGTGAAGTTTTTTTCTAATATTCATTGTTAGGTAAATGTGCCACCACTGAAAAGGCCCAAGATCTAACTCTCCTTGTTCAGGTTTCTATTAACAAGAAAAACAAGAGATAGCCTTCTCTAAAGATCCGAGGGCATTAAGGGGAATGCATGAAGAATTTTTGAAAGTTTCCCTTTCTATTGTGCCTCTCTACTTCATTGTCTTCTATGTTTCCATGCTGATTTACATGAATCATGAAGGCTGACTGCAAATTGCTTGTCTTGAGCCTTCTGGTTAACCCCCATTGGCAGGCTGCCATTTTAATTTACCACAATTCTCCAACTTAGCATTGCTCTGGGACAAGATAGGAAATTAAGACAGTGATCCCCAGTGGGAATCTGGCAGATGCCATTTTAATTTCCCACAATATCCAGCAGCAATTCTACAATTAGGGGCACTGCAGCAAATTAAAGTGGTGAGTAGCTGATCAGATTGTTGTTGTTGCCACCACTAGAAAAGCCCTCTGGAAGGATACTAACATCAGTGGAGGGCCACCAGAGGACAGTTTGCCAAGGTTCCCTCAAGCATTGAGCCCAAAACATATGTGTGTGTCTATGCGTATGAAACACTTGCACACTGGGTTATGCATTACATTTGATTGAAACCCAAATCCAGGATTACACAGGATTTCCTGGAAGAGATTTGTTAGTTCTCTGAAGCAAAAAAAGCATTCACTCTCCAGTGACCAAAACCGAACCTGAGTCCATCTACAGATTCAGCACATTGGATGCCTGCAGAAAGGCAGATAGTCTGTCTTCAGTCACTTTGTTCTCACTTCCTCCATATGGATAATGTTAATGTGAGGAAATAGAACGGTGGGGTGGGGGGGCAGGTAGCTGGGTGACAAGCTGACCTTCTTATCTAAAGTGAGGTTAAATCCTGCCCCCTGTGCTTGGGAATGCTGGACACTCCCTTTGAATCAGGCATATTCCCCCCTCCCTCATTGTCTCTTTGCCCGGGGGGGGGGGGGGCGGTAAAAGAATTAGTGAAATAAACTTTTATGACAGTAAAGTTTAAAGGCTTGCTTGGAGTTGTTGAGAGAGGAGAGATCTCCTTACCTTGGCAGAGGTGCCTGGCATTTCTTTTATCTTGAATAAGAGCCCTCTGTGGACCCGCTTGCTTGCAGTGGCATGGGAGCGGTCCTTCCCCTTGCAGCTTCTTCTGGGGCACTTGATACTTCCTGCAAGTAAGAAATTGTGCTGAGGGTTCTTTTTAAATTTAAAGAAACAGATACACACCCCTCAACGACCTCCTGACTTCTCCCTCTTATCCTCACCCAATAAGAAATTCAGAGGAAATGCTCATTCCCTCCCATACAGTTCACTCCCATTTAATTCACCCCCAACCCCACCAGCCCTAGTTTTATAGCAGGGAGCATTTTACCAGGGCTTTCCAATTTAGGGAATGTGCATTGATCTTAAGATTCTTTCCCCTGCCCGTCAAAATAAGCATTAAAATGTCTGTGTGGCCTGGCATCCATAAGATAATTGTTAATCCCTGAAAACAGTTCATTCTACTGGAGCAGACTGAACTGTTACAAAGATAGCATTAAATGGAACATCAAAATTCATACCCAAATGCTGGACACTGCAGGGCTTTGAAAACTCAAAAGTGATAGATTGACATGGCTCGGGGAATCATACAGAATGTGCTGGCTTCCTCTTAAGGAAGATCTCATCAGGAGCAGAAGGTGGTTCTGGGAAATGTCAGCCATCAGAATTGCAGTCTTGAAGGGCTAGTTGAGCACATTCTCCAAGATGGGTCTTATCCTTCACTTGTCAGGATAGTTGAACCAAGCCAGAGTGTGATAGTTCTACTTTACCTTCAGCTTCCTCTCTTCTCCCTCTGGTCATTTATGAATTTGTCTCTAATTAATTTAGGATACACCTTTCTCAAGCCTGAATATTTCTTTGGGCTATAGTTTTTACTTTTTGTTAATTTATCTTCAACAGCAATTTTCATGGCTGCTTGAACCTTTATGACTTTATAACCTATATAATCAGGGTTGAATGGATTTTGCTACTAGGATAAATGATAACTGAGTTGTAAAAAAGGTTATTGGTAGTGTTTCTTCTCTCCTTTCCCCATAGCAGTCTGACAGGCAAAGGACTTTATTCACCAGGGTTTTTAAAATTTTTGTCACCTTTCAGAAAGTTTTACTATGAAGCTTTGCATCAGGGATGGAGATCATGTCACCAGTCTGATGTTACTGAACTGCAACTCCCAGCTGCCCAGCAGCATGGCCAATGAGGATGGATTTCAGCAAAATTGAGGGCCACAGGTCCCTCATTCCCAACTGCATTAATTTTTGTTAACATGGTGCCCTCCAGATGTATTGAAGTAAAACTATTATATTCAACCAGAACAATTAATGCTTGGCTTGGCTGGGTGATGAGAATTGTAGTCCAGAATGTATGGAGGACAGGAGAAGGATGAACATTTATTTTCAAAAACATATTTTGAAAGAAAATATATTTCACAAATACCCACAGACATATACACACGGTCATAAAACACTAATACATAATTAAATGCATGTTTCCATGCATGAAAAGGGGCAAATGAATAGAGCAACAGAATTATTAACCACATTGATGTTAGATGGATGGAAAATAGTCCACTTTTATCTGAGGTACATCTTTTTCAAGATGGTGTAATAGTGACTACGAACTAGCCAGTTACTAGCCGTAACTGCAACTCTAAAAGAGTTCTTGTTGACTGGGTGGATCAGGAATACATCATTCTCTCCATCCTGGGCAGGGATGGAAGGGTAGATAAGCTAAATGATATAGAATGGTTACCTGAAGGGCCAGAATAATGATCAACAACCAGCCTGTACAATAGATTCATCCTTGGAAGTTTATTTGTTGGTTTGATTTTTACCCTGCTGCAATCTAGCAGACTCTCAGTAGCTTACAAATACAAAATAAATAAATAAATGAATCTACAAAAATGTGAAAATACAAAGATACAGAGTAACACTAATCTCCTAAAGCATACAGTGCCATACAAAGAGGTGTCATGACCCAAATGCCCTCCACAAGACCTTCAATATCATCTGGGAGTTGGTCAAGATGGGAGTAGATCTAACCGCAAGCAGGAAGTCATTCCAAAAGGCTGGTGTCACCACCTAAAAATCCTTCCAAGCATCAGCCCCCTTGAGCTTCCAAAAGTGGGGAACAATCAGTAGTTATTCTATCAATAGTTTGATGATACCAAGCCCCAAACTGCTGGAGAATGGCTTCATATAAATATTAAATAACTAGGGAAGGGGAAGAGAGGGGAGAACTGACCTTTGAGGGATCAACCACTGAGCTGAGAACCTCCAAGGAAGTTTTCCTTGGAAGTATGACAGTGTGGCCAATTAGCTTGGCAAGCACAAGGGAGATCTTTTAACATGTGCCATATGACTATGAAACTCCTTCCAGGTGTGGTATGTAAAATTTGTTTCTCTACAGATCTTCATGCAGGCATAAAATTGATGTATAATATTTGGGGAGTTGAGGATCAGCTATGAGCTTTAGTAGTATGTTAGGTGTCTTGCTCCCAGAGTTAGGCAGGGCCTGAACAAAAACTAACTTAGAGGTAATATTTATATATTTAGGATTGCAGTAAATTAATATAATCCAATTGTTATAAGTCCTGGGCTCGATTTTCATCATTTTCACATTCTGTTACATTAATATAATGGCAACATGTGGGTTTTCAACCAAAACTTTGGTGCCACATATGGCATAAGGTCTCTGATTATGCAGCATTAAAAAGGTTGCTTTATTCCAAATAACTTTTTTCATAAAAAGTTGTTGTGCATCTATGAATTTTAACTGGTTAAAATGTATGTTTGTGTATAAGTTGTTTTTAAGGCTCAATTCTAGATGACATTATGTTGGTTAAATAATAGGATTATAATATTTTGTTTTTTAACTCATATTTTAGCATAACATGGTTTTTAAAAAATGCAGCTGTTTACATCTATTTTAATATATAGAACCCATGCAAAAAAAATGTCTTGTAAATATTTTCCATTTATTAACAAATGAACACCTAACTACATCTCCCTGACTTCCCACAGAAGGGTTACATTCAATAAACTAAGTAACAACTTTAATCATAAATTCTGTGGAAAAGTCATATTTTTAATTTAGGTTTTTTTCTTTGGTCACAGTTGAAACAATTACCAGTACCAAGTTAGTCCAAAATTACCATATTCATTTATAGCACGGTGGAAATGTATAAAGAAAAGCCAACAGTCATTCATGTAAGGGATCTTTAAACATAAAGATTAAACATAAATATTTGTAAAACTAAAAATACGGGGACAATGGCAAGGTAGCAGTGTACTACATAAGAGGTGGGCCTCCATAATCTGAGCAATGTGTTCACACACACACACACACATTTATTTGTGTATTATATACAATGTGGGCCAACAGGATCTGAGGTGTGTTTTCACACAAACACACATACACATAGCGAAATATAGTTGGGATCTTTGCTAGCCTCAAAGATACTTCATTTTCTTTGGCCTCCTTACTATCATGCTCCATTTATATTTCAGTAAATGGTACACATTTATAGACATCACACCTTTCCCTTCAACTTCTATCATTTGTTCTTGTGTGTAAAATGTTAGTATGGGATACAGCTTTATTTTATGTGTGGAAACATAATTAAAAGGCTAGAGTGAAGTCACCAATCCCTGCGAGGCATTTATGCAAATGATCAAACAAAAATGACTGCTAAACATTTTGCTAATCCACCAGAGTTGCACAGTCAAAAGTGTTGTGCCGTTTATTACCGAGATTCTAGCACAATTCTTGCAGTGAATCTTGACATCAAGGCAGAATGTGGGCTCTTCAAATGATTCAACTTTCATGTAAAAATTCAAACCAAACCAAGGCATTTTTATCAAATAATTATCAAATATATCATCAAATTAATTTTTAACTGAGTCAAATGTGCAGCTCTTGTAGAACAATATAGAACTTCATAAAACATGGGGAATAATAATAATAATAATAATGCAGTAGTAACAATGTTATTAATTAATACATTGAAAACCAGTCTGGGGTAGTGGTTAAGGCACTGGGCTAGAAACCAGGAGACTGTGAGTTCTAGTCCCACCTTAGGCACAAAGCCAGCTGGGTGACCTTGGGCCAGTCACTCTCTCTCAGCCCTAAGAAGGAGGCAATGCCAAACCACTTCTGAAAAACCTTGCCAAGAAAATTTCAGGGACTTTTCCAGGCAGTTGCCAGGAGTCAAAAACTGACTTGAAGGCACACACATGCACAAATACACACACACAAATGTTATCGCAACTTGAAATCTGCCTATCTATAGAAAAAAATGTAGTGAGTTCCTAGTACCCATATCTATAAATGAATGCTAAAATTACAGTATGACCATTACAACTAAAATAATATTAATATTATTACTGTTATTTTTTTTTCTTTTTGTCTGTATTCAATTATAAACAAACAATTAAAAGGAGGTAGCATCGCCTAAATTTGCATCTATGCAAATGTTGCTTTTTAACCCTTTTATTTATTTTTGCTTTTGCCACCTGCTCCTTCACAGTTGCTATCCCTAATTATGGTTCTGCATCAATGTGTACATACAACAGATATGACCATGGCCAATCTGTACATGATGCATTATAATCTCTGATGTTGTGACATACAGAGGTAGAAAATGAATATCAAACAGATCATACTATTTCCCACTTGCTAAATTCCAGCCTGATTCAAAAGTTTGGACTATAAGGGAGCTTCTTAATGTCAAATCAAAGGGGGATCCATTTTCTCATCAGTTGTTGCTGTTGTTCTTGTTGTTACTACGATTTCAAAGGATCAGAAGACCACATTTGAGAAACTGTCACAGCAAGCCCACGAAGGGCTATCTAATCTTTGAGTTTTGCAGTCTTCAAAAAGCCTGATGAATTTGCTTCACTTCAAAAATATCATTAACACCAATAACACATTTGACCAAGCCTATTTCTAAGCTTTAAAAGAGAGAAAGATGGACAGAGACAGACAGACAAAGAGAGAAAGCTGCCAATTAAGACCTTTGATATAAAGCTAAAAATGCATAACCAGGTATCTTCTTCAGCGAAGAGCAACTGTAGACACGAAGGTGTTCTGCACTTCTTTTCTTCTTCTCAGAAATCAGTATTAAAGGAATAGCTGCTTCAACCATCCCTTAGACTGTATAAAGGTGGGGAGGGGGCACCCACAACCGTACTTAGAGTTTAGGTCAATAAGGAATCAATACTGTGTTTGAATCTGTAGGAAGATAAAAGACTTCAAGCTCACTACAGTGGTGCCCTATTATTTCTCTGATTCTAGAAAGAAATGGAAGTATTCTACTTTTAAGCAGGAATGCTTTAGGGGTCTGAAGTGTAAAAAAGAGCTACTCTAGACTACATATGACTACGGCATATTATACATGTGAACTGCATAACACAGCACCCAAATATGTTTCCGTTATTTGAGGTACATCTTGCTTGCACAGAAGGACTCAGACATAGAAAACAAAGCAACAAGGAACTTCTAACAAGGTTTTTGGAAAGGAAGCCCATAAGCCGCTGTGGAAGGCAGAGGTGACCCATTCTGACCCCATCCCAAATGTCCTCATATATGTTGGTTCTGCTCCTTCCATGGTTGACCTTCCCAGATTCAGTAACAGGTCTGAAGCAGTTTCTCCTCATATTCTGTGCAGCCTTTTCTAACCTGGCCACCCTTCTGATAAGTAAACTTCAACTTCCAAAAATACCCATACTTTATTGGCTGTATGGTTCTGGAAACTGATGTCCACATGACTTCAGTTGGACTCTACATGAACATGGGAGAGGCCTGCTTATATTAAATGAACACAAGTAAGACTCCCCAAATCCTTGTTGCTCAATTTGGGAAACCCCAGACAAAGCTAATATATCTGTCTGAGTGTCTTGTCCCTCCTCTGACTTTACTATCTGTCTGTTAAACCAATGTTGTTTAATAGTTAAATGCCAGACTATGATTCAAAAGACTCAGGCTCAAAGCTCCTCTCAAATATGAAACTTAGTGGGGTGGGGGAAGGGGGGCCATTATGCCAACCATTATCTCTCAGATGGCCATGATTCAGAGGATTTTTGTGAAGAAAAATGGGGAGAGGATGCATGAATTTCATATGCTGTCTTGAATTTGGGAATATAAATGGAAGGAATACTAATGACAATAGAGACATGACCAAAACCAGACAAACTCTTCAAGACTCACTTTCATATTTCAGAACACAGAAAAAATAACTTTAGAATATTTGAACAATATTCTATTTATTTCAGCTCTGAGTAACACAGCAGTTTCAATTCAGTATCCTGATCCTTTGGATATCATCCCATTGACTAAATGAGCTACTTACTCTTTGGAGAAGCTTTATAATATATTCAATTAAAGGATTCCCTAATATTTGGGTGGGTTTTGCCAAATATGACATGAGTAAATCCAGGATGTTCAAACAGAGAGACTTTCAAATTTGAAGGGTTATTTATTTCTTCCCCCTCTCTAGAGAATATATTAAATGGCATTTGTGCAGGGATAGATATACTAGAACTGAGAAAAACAGGTGTAGAACAGTTGTTCAAAGAGCCTTTTATTATTTTTTAATCATTTTGATTTTTTAAAATTGTTCAACTTAAGACATGGTGGTCTATTTTTGAACTTCCCTAACAGGCTTTGTGTCTTTCCTGCTTCAAAATGGTGGAGATCAGGCCACCAGTATCACCAAAATTCTGCAATGTGATCATAGGTAACTCTGGGAGCTGCAGGCTTTGGGTTGTGCACTTCAGCAGGAGAGAGAGGAAAATATATTTAAAAGTTTGTAGCATTTTAATCTATATTTGCCTATTCTTTGGCTTTCTTAATAGAAATTTCATTGTAGTTTGGTTATTTGAAAATTCCAGACTGAATAAAAGTAGGGTAGATGAAACTTCATACCATTTGTTTTCTTTAATATGCACAGAATTTTGAAGGAAGCCCAGCTGGTTGCAGTAAGATGAATGAAATTTCTGGACAGGTAGGGGATTTCATGTCTCCCCATGCCTTAGGTTCTGTTTAAAGGCATATAACCACAGCCAAAGAAATAAGGTGGCAAAACCTTACAAATCTAGGGCTTATCTAAGACTTTACAGGATTTTTATGTCAAGCCTTCTTGATACAAGAAAAACAGAGAAGGCATACAGTACTTCTACCTGAGACTTGTTTTCCAATGTTTCTTTGAGCAGCAGAAAATGCAGAGAAGTCATTTTCAAAGTTGGAAAGGGGGAACAATTGACTCCTACATTTTTAAAGCATTTGGCTTCTTTTGCCAAATACATTGTTCCATTTACTAGCTTAAATGGAGATCCACAATGGCACTTCCATTTGTTACTGGACTATTTTTGAACCCTTAGTGGAGAAAAATGGTGGAGAGAATCCCTATCAAGTAAATATCCAGCAAGCACCATTGTTCCTCTTAGTTTTCTAGGTGCTATGATTACTTCAAAGTCCTGAAATTTAATACAATATACCTATCAAGATCCCCTTCGTGGATCACTGCCTTGTCGTGGCGAAGGGGCTTGCGTAACTCAGTGAAGCCATGAGCTATACCGTGCAGGGCCACCCAAGACGGACAGGTCATGACAGAGAGTTCTGACAAAATGTGGTCCACTGGAGAAGGAAATGGCAACCCACTCCAGTATCCTTGCCAAGAAAACCCCATGGACAATGTTAAAAGACTAAAAGATATGACACCAGAAGATGAGCCCCTCAGGTCGGAAGGTGTCCAATATGCTACTGGGGAAGAGCGGAGGGCATTTCCAAGTAGCTCCAGAAAGAGTGAAGCGGCTGGGCCAAAGCCGAAAGGACGTTCAGCTGTGGATGTATCTGGAAGCGAAAAGAAGGTCCGATGCTGTAAAGAACAATATTGTATAGGTACCTAGAATGTAAGATCTATGAACCAAGGCAAGCTGGATGTGGTCAAACATGAGATGACAAGATTGAACGTCGACATCTTGGGAATCAGCGAATTGAAATGGACGGGAATGGGTGAATTTAATTCAGGTGACCATTATATCTACTACTGTGGCCAAGAAACCCTTAGAAGAAATGGAGTTGCACTCATAGTCAATAAGAGAGTGGGAAAGGCAGTAATGGGGTACAACCTCAAAAACGACAGAATGATCTCAGTGCGTATCCAAGGCAAACCATTCAACATCACAGTAATCCAAGTCTATGCCCCAACCACTGATGCCGAAGAAGCTGAAGTTGACCGGTTCTATGAAGACCTACAACACCTTCTAGAACTAGCACCAAAAAAAGATGTCCTTTTCATCGTAGGGGATTGGAATGCTAAAGTAGGAAGTCAAGGAGTAATCGGAATAACAGGCAAGTTTGGCCTTGGAGCACAAAATGAAGCAGGGCAAAGGCTAATAGAATTCCGTCAAGAGAACAAGCTAGTCATAGCAAACACTCTTTTCCAACAACACAAGAGACGACTCTACACATGGACATCACCAGATGGTCAATACCAAAACCAGATTGATTACATACTTTGCAGCCAAAGATGGAGAAGCTCTATACAGACAGCAAAAACAAGACCAGGAGCTGACTGTGGCTCAGATCATGAGCTTCTTACTGCAAAATTTAGGCTTAAATTGAAGAATGTAGGGAAAACCACTAGACCACTCAGGTATGACTTAGATCATATTCCTTGTGAGTACACAGTGAAGGTGATGAATAGATTTAGAGGATTAGATTTGGTAGACAGAGTGCCTGAAGAACTATGGACGGAGGTCCGTAACATTGTACAGGAGGCAGCAACTAAAACCATCCCAAAGAAAAAGAAATGCAAGAAAGCAAAATGGCTGTCTGATGAGGCTTTACAAATAGCTGTGGAAAGAAGGAATGCGAAAAGCAAGGGTGAAAGGGAAAGATATAAGCAACTGAATGCAGATTTCCAGAGAATAGCAAGGAGATATAAGAAGGCCTTCTTAAATGAACAATGCAAAGAAATTGAGGAAAACAATAGAATGGGGACGACTAGAGGTCTCTTCAGGAAAATTGGAGATATGAAAGGAACGTTTAGTGCAAAGATGGGCATGATAAAGGACAAAAAAGGCAGGGACCTAACAGAAGCAGAAGAGATTAAGAAGAGGTGGCAAGAATACACAGAAGAACTATACAAGAAAGATCTTAATGTCCCTGATGTCCATGCTGGTGTGGTCACTGACCTTGAGCCAGACATCCTAGAGAGTGAAGTCAAGTGGGCCTTAGGAAGCATTGCTAACAACAAAGCTAGTGGAGATGACAGTATTCCAGCTGAGTTATTTAAAATACTAAAAGATGATGCTGTTAAAGTGCTGCACTCAATATGCCAGCAAGTTTGGAAAACGCAACAGTGGCCACGGGATTGGAAAAGGTCAGTTTACATTCCAATTCCAAAGAAGGGCAATGCCAAAGAATGCTCAAACTATCACACAATTGCACTCATTTCACATGCTAGCAAGGTTATGCTCAAAATCCTACAAGCTAGGCTTCAGCAGTACGTGAACCGAGAACTACCGGATGTACAAGCTGGGTTTCAAAGAGGCAGAGGAACTAAAGATCAAATTGCCAACATTCGCTGGATCATGGAGAAAGCACGAGAGTTCCAGAAAAACATCTACTTCTGCTTCATTGACTATGCAAAAGCCTTTGATTGTGTGGATCACAACAAACTGTGGCAAATTCTTAAAGAGATGGGAGTACCAGACCATCTTACCTGTCTCCTGAGAAATCTATATGCGGGCCAAGAAGCAACAGTTAGAACCAGTCACAGAACAACCGATTGGTTCAAAATAGGGAAAGAAGTACGACAAGGCTATATACTGTCACCCTGCTTATTTAACCTATATGCAGAGTACATCATGAGAAATGCCAGGCTGGAAGAATCACAAGCCGGAATTAAGATTGCAGGGAGAATCATCAATAACCTCAGATTTGCAGACGATACCACCCTAATGGCAGAAAGTGAAGAAGAACTAAAGAGCCTCTTGATGAGGGTGAAAGAGGAGAGTGCAAAAGCTGGCTTGAAACTCAACATTAAAAAAACTAAGATCATGGCATCTGGACCCATCAATTCCTGGCAAATAGAAGGGGTAGAAATGGAAGCTGTAACAGACTTCATTTATTTGGGCTCCAAGATCACCGCAGACGGAGATTGCAGCCATGAAATTAAAAGACGCTTGCTCCTTGGGAGGAAAGCTATGGCAAGCCTAGATAGCCTATTAAAAAGCAGAGACGTCACCTTGCCGACAAAGATCCTCATAGTCAAAGCTATGGTTTTTCCAGTAGTAATGTATGGCTGTGAGAGCTGAACCATAAAAAAGGCTGAGCGCCGAAGAATTGATGCCTTTGAACTGTGGTGCTGGAGAAGACTCTTGAGAGTCCCCTGGACTGCTAGGAGGTCAAACCAGTCAATCTTAAAGGAAATCAACCCTGATTGCTCATTGGAAGGATCGATAATGAAGCTCAAGCTCAGATACTTTGGTCACCTAATGCGAAGAGAGATCTCTTTGGAGAAGACCCTGATGCTGGGAAAGATTGAAGGCAAACGGAGAAGAGGACGGCAGAGGATGAGATGGTTAGATAGCATCACTGAAGCAATGAGCATGAAACTGAGCAAACTCAGGGAGGCAGTGAAGGACAGGAAGGCCTGGTGCAATATGGTTCATGGGGTCACGAAGAGTTGGACACGACTTAACGACTGAACAACAACAACAACCTATCAAGATATTTAGTAAATGGTGGAAATGTGTGTGTGTGTGTGTGTTTGTGTGTGCTGTTGTTGCTGTTGTTGCTACCAGCCCAAATTATTTTACTCTAGGAGGAAGGCCCCTTTCATTGAAAGTTATAGATCATCATCTACTGTGCTGGTGCAGTGCAGGTTAACAGATAGATTTTTTTCAACTTCCCAATTTAGGGCTTAGAGAGAATGACTAGCCCAAAGTTACCTAACTGACTTCTGTATCTAAAAGAGGACTATAGCCTGGGTATTCCTGTTCCTAGTCTGGCATCTTAACCAGCAAACCACATGGCTGTCATCTGTCTGTCTGTCTGTTTATCATCTATCTGTCATCTATCATTGTATTTATTAATATTTTCAATATACAAATAAAACCTTTTTAAAGTGGCAGTATCATGATGTACTATTTTAATTTGTTTTAGCTGGATGTTTTGCATATATTGTATTTTAATCTGGTTTTGGATGGTGCGTGATTAACTGGATGTTTAGACCAGTTTGCTATCCACATCACTCAACATGTTTATGTTGTTATAAGCCTTTTTTTACATTTCTTTTCTGCATCAATCTTTAGATTAAAAAAGAAATAAATCCATTTAAATGTTTGTATTTTCTCAGAAAATAAATATTTCAGAATTCATGTTTCCCCAGACATGAATTTCAAAATGAGTTTTATCATAAAATACACATTTTTAATCTCAATTTGGTACACTTTAAAGCCAAAAATTACAACTGAAAATTTGGAGACGGTAAAAACCACTCTCTGATCTACATAATAGTCCTTGAGGAAAAGCCCGCCAAGTAATTACTGATTCCAAATTTGGCCGGGGGGGGGGGACACCATCCTTACATAAATGAAACATTTTTCTCTAGCCTGGGTCATGTCATATTTGTTTTTTTACTAGAACCATAGTAAAAAATAGTGGCTGAATTAGACATAACAATGAATGAACCAAAAGCATATCAAACCAGAAATTTGCAATCAGCATTAGAAGTATAAAGAATTTTAGGCGTAAATGTCATCTGGGTGTCTGAATCACCCAAGATTGCTAGACAAGGCAGAGACATTTTTAGGTTAAATAAAGAAGTTGCTGAAACAGACAAAGTAATTTGCTGAGGCCCTGTGGATTTTGAGGAAATGGGAGACCTTGGAAGAGCCAAAGCAAGCGGAAAACAACTCCTTCAATCGATGAGTCGGTCTTTTGAGGGTCTGATATATCTAAAAAAATGTAAGTATCTTTTGTTAATTGGCTAAAGGGTGTTGATTTGCATTTTCACTGATTGCTAATGTGTATTGTTCCAAAAATGCATAAATAACCTATTGTCTATTGGTTAGCTAGAGCAGGAGGAAGAAATAGTTGGCTTCCCTCACTTGCCATCTGAAACAATAAAGCCTTCATACCAAAACTTCTGCTTCACTTTGTTTTCTTTTGTTTTACAAAAAAGAGATGCAAACACCAAATTAAAATCCTCAATTTAGCCTAGCATATGTTCATAGAATTATTGAACATACGGGTGGGATGTTGCCTTAGAGATCCTTAGTTCATCCCTCTGCCCAGTGGAAAAATCCACTCCTGTAGCATCCTCAAGAGGCAGTCATCCAGCCTCCCGTTAAACACCTCCAGGAAAGGGGAGTTTACTGAAGTGCTGTTTTCAGACCAAAAATAAAGTGAGCTACAAGATAAAATAAATTTTAGATTTGTACTCTCATCTTTCATGTAAATCAAATCTTTTCCTTACCTTTTTAAACAGCAACAGTATTTTTAATTCATCCCCCCCCCCCCCCCGCCCATGGATCTGTATGAACTCTGTAGGAATTCACTTTGCTAATGTAGCCTTAGTTAGGCTACAATAATTCCTGCCTGACTTGGTGTGTATATGTATGTGATGTGTGTTCACACAAACACACACACAAAATGAAATGAATCTTTGTCCAGGCCACTCAGGAGGCTATTTAATAGGCTTTTCTATCTATCTGTTATTCCCTGCTCCCCAAAGTTTCTATGTTAACAGCAAAATGTCTAGGGAGTCCATCTGCTGTGGGAGCACAACAGAACCAAAGCAAGTTAAAGGCTGGAGGGGAGCAGGGACAAAGACAAAGATAGATTGGAAAAAGTAATGTGTTTGATTGAAACCAGGGGATAGAGCTATACCCACATGCTTCATTTTTTTTTTTCCTTGGGACCAGGGACAGAGCAGTCATCTCAGTCTCAGTCAAGTGTGTCATTCCTTTTGAGGAAACAGCAACAGTTGCAATCTTGTCATGAACTGATGCTACAAAGCAACAGTTCCACCTTCATACTTCATTAATTTTCTGAGCAACTGCTAACTAAACCTCACAATATATTTTTACATAATTATGTCACATTGTAATCATAATGGGAAATGAAAGGCAACCACCATTGCCTTGTGATGCAAATCAAAATCTTGGCTTGATTTAATATCAACCAACTCATTTTCAAAGGGTGAAACCCAATTAAGCCCTTCCAGCTACGGAATTGTCTCCTAAAATGGACAGGGCAAAAAGGTAAATTTTCCTCGATCAGTGTCAGGTTATGCTCTAGAAAATTTGGGGACCTCCAGAGCAGATGAGGAGCTGCAGAAAGAAGGGGAGAAGTGAAACTCTGGCACATACATAGATCTCCACTTGCATGATACTGGTTCCATCCAAAATCAGGCTCACAGATGCTACTGTTTGGATCACTATAGCGTGTTGTACTTGAGCATACCTTTGAAGATTGTTCGGATTGTTCAATTAGTCAAAACAGAACTGCTAATAATGTGACCACATAATACTATCACTTCATCAGTGCAGTGACACTGTCTTTTTCTGGAGCCAGTGCAAAGTCTTAGTGCTCTTTGAAACTCAAAATTAGCTTGAGACCTGAGTATGTAAAGGGATGTCTTTTCATGTGCACCTGAGTAAATGATTAGGTCATCTTCAAAGACCCTCCTCTGGTTGACCCCTAGCAAGTGAATTTTGATGGATGGTTACAAGTGGCATGGTCTTCTTAGTTGTGATGCCCTATTTATATCCTCCCCAAGGAGGCTTGCTAGTGTGCATACTGCTTTACATTGACACCAGGTGGCAATATTCCACTTCTACCAGTTATTTTAAATGTTAGGATTCCAGATTTTATTGTCCAGAATTGATTGTGTTTAAATATCCACCAGGAAAAGGATTTGGATATTCTTAAGTCTGCTTATTTTTAAACAACTGAATACCATATGAGATACAAAAATCAAGATAGTCTGTCTGTCAGTTTTCAGCTTTAGTCTGGTTAAGAATACATTTCCTTAGAGGGGGCAGAAATGGAAGCATAAGCTCATGGTGAGAGATCTTTAACTACAGTGGAATTAGTTGAAGCTGCTTGAACAATAGACATGAAAGGAAATAATTCAAAGAACATGGAGTTGGATTCAATTTGGAAGAAGATGTGAGACTTTCAATTAGCACATTTATGTGAGATTTAAGATGAAAATATTCAGGAACAGTATTTATTTAGCCTGCAGCCAAAGTCCATTACTGAGAATTATTCTTAATTAGAGCTGTGTGAGGTTGGGAATACCCACTTGTGTCTACTTCACTTCACCCACCAAAGGTGCCATCCTCCTTGCCTGTGCCTCTGGCATTCAAAAAGAAAAGGGGGAAAAAATGGAATGATGAAAGAATAATTTAAATAAAATAAGTCAACTGTGTGGGGAAAAAAGGACTAGAAATATTTGCTTTTCATTTTCTTTCTTTCCTTTGTTTTCCCCCTTGGTTTAATTTTGGTACCATCATGAAAAGGGCCTGAGCCTCAGGGAAGTAGTGTCATTAGGCACAAAAGAACCCAATGAGAACCTCTGAAAGTATATTCAGCAAAATGGAGCAAGTTTTGCATTACAAACAGGTAACAGATAGTGGGAAGTTGGCCATCTAAGAGTGTCTTGTGCTATTATTGCCATTCTTGCTACTGGCAGTAATTGTAAATACACAAAGAAACGAATGTGCTTATGACTATCAGTGGAGGCTTCTCCCTTCTTTTCTCTTTTACTTAACATTACAGAGTGCTCTGTAGAAACTGTCCTAGGGTGAGTGGTAGGCTTTTAGAAAGTGCTAGAGATCCTATTGCATGGACTCACATTCCCTTTGTTACCCTTAACATTTTCAATCTGGTAACAACATTTGGAAGTCTCTTGAGTCTTTCAGGGGCTTTGTGAGGCTTTTGCCTTTTAGATCAAGGAAAAGAGAAAAGGGGAAGAAAAAGAAGGAGGCAGAAAGAAAAAAATCTGCCTAACTTTAGATTTAACCATGACCATGCCAGTTACCAGTATGTGATTCCTGGTGAATTATCCACTAGAGGCAGCCGTTAGCAAAAAGAAAAACATGCCTGTGTGCACACATGCACACAAATGGATGGATTTGTCCATCCAGTGCCAATAATGAGTTATCCCAGGTTTTATGCATTCTCAGATGTTAACTCATCTAAGACACAATCTTTACTTACCTCAGGAGAACTCCACTGCCATTATTAAAGCTATGTCCCCAAAACTCTCCTTCTCAATCATTCTCAGTCAATTTGGCAAAATAAATTTTGTTTTTGACATATATTTAAAAGAAAAAATTCAGCAATGTGCTTCCACTTACTGCATATATACATTACTATCATGTTATTCCCATTTGGTGTATATGTAACTTTATGAAGAGTGCAGAAAGAAAGTAAGAAATAGCAAGCCAAAGAAATTAAAGGCATGAAATAAGTAAAAGGAATTGTAGGTAAATCTAGTTTACAACGACACAATTCCACTATACCTCTCCATACTTTTCTACCTTGTAAACCATCCTTGCTTCCATTATGTCCATATACTTCTTCATATGGTGAATTTTATTCTTTAAACTTTTTGCTTTTCTCTTTTTAAGGTTCACATCATCCCCATCCAACCACAACATTCTAGGTCTTCTCCTTCCTCCCAACCTATTCACTCTTCCACCATATGTTATTTGTAATTCAGTCCTCATTCATTCTCTCTATATGACCAAAGAGTACTTCTTTCCTTACCTATTGTATTCAATATCCATTCCTTTAGCATCCATTCATTGTTACATATGTATTTATATATTTATACATACAATTTATATAGCTGCCTATCTCACCAAGGTGATTCTGGGTGGTGTATAGAATTAAAACCAAAAACAGTAATACATTTTGTAAAATCAATATTCAAAAAACATATTATAACACATGAGTAGGATTGAAAAGCCATTCCACTTCAAATCACTGAGATAATACAGTAGTAGTAGTGAGACAACAGTGCATGGTTTAACCTTCCAGCTGAAGTGCCTGTGGGAACATCCAGGTCTTTAAGCATTATGAAAGGCCAACTGGGTTGGGGCCATCTTTATCTCTTGGGGATGCTGTCCCACAGGGCAGTGTGCAGCAACAGAGAAAGCCCGACTCCAGGTCCCACATGATGACATTGCATAATAGATGGGAACTGGAGCATGGTGAGCAGACCAGAGCAAAGACAATTAGAGACAGGAGGTCCTGCAGAAAACCTAGTCCCTACTTGACTTTATCTTTTCTTGATGTACCACATAACATTTCCTAAATACCCAATTCCCACTGCCTTTAACTTACTTTTATTTACTTCCTAACATACCCAATTCTCATTTCCATATAACAAAGTGTCTAGAAGTGCACTCTTATACTCAGCCATTTTCACTTCTTTCAACAAACATTTCCCCATCTTTAGTAAAAATCTGTTTAGTTACAAGATGGACAAAGTTGTATGTGAACGTCCTGTTTTCATTCTACAGTAATCTCTATGACAGTTTGTACTCTGACAATTCCTCCCATTGGGTTTTTTTTTTTTCAGATGGGAAATGTGAGACACCAGAGTAGGGCAACCATACAGTATTTGGGCTGTAAAATCCAGGAAACTCTAACTCTGTGTCATCATCTTTTGACTGTTTGGAGTTCTACAGCTCAGATAAGATAGCCCTAAGCTAGAAAATTTCAGTGATGGCAAGATGTTTAACACAAAACACCTCTTCCTTTGCTTTTAACAATGAAGCTAGCTAAAAAAGGACACCCAAGAAATTTGGGAGAAAATCTCAAGAATGAATAAGGTAGAAGCTTCTTTCACAGAAGAAAAATGTAAAAAAAAAACCCTGCAAAGAAAATTAAACAAAAAATCAGTGCAGTACAGCTGCACTGATACAAGAACAATTCTCCTTCTACCAAAAGAGAGCCAGGATTTGACAACATGGTTCCATATGGTCAAAGCTCAATTTATTGTTCAAAAATTAAATCATAGTGATGAAATAAGTAATAGGATTTCGGTAGCCTAATTCTCTCTCTCTTTTCCTCCTTCTTTCTTTTTGTTTTCATAAGATTTTTCTTTACTTTTCTAGTAGCTTTTGTCAGTTTTCCTTCGGTTTCCTCCCTTCCCAGTAGATGGGTGTACATGCATATATTCATAACAGACTGGGGCAGTCTGTAAATCAAACAAATAAATGACCATTGCTATCAGCCCAAATCACTCCATTGCAGGATGAAAGCCTCTTCACGGAAGGTTAAAATCCACAAACTACCATGCTGCTCCAGTTCAGGCTGTTGGATGGATGTTTTTCAACTTTTCAGTATATTGCTGGGAAAGACTGACTGGTCCTAGATCATCCAGCTTCTGTGCCCAAGAGAGGACTAGAACAAGTCCCCCAGTCTTAATCCAGCACTTTAACCATGCTGGTTCTCATATGTATATGTGTGTGTGTGTGTGTGTGTATGCATGCATATGTATGTGAATGTGTTACATATTATGTTTGGTTTCTTATTTAAAGTAAATTATACATATTTAAAGTATTTATACAACGGAAATAATAGAAACTAGTATTTTTTCAAGAAACATTCATTGTAACATTTTTAAAGCTTAATAAATCACTTTAAAAAGCAATCCTCAGTCATATACACCTAATTTTACTTCAGCCAAGGTTATGCCTTCAGTTCAGAGCAGGAAACCGAAATCATAGTTGAAGCAAAATTGGAGTCTTTTCAGGCAAAATGTCAAAGGAATTCCAAACACCATTTCGGATCTTAGGCATGTGTTTGTGTGTGAACAGAGACAAGTCACAAAATTTTCTTTGCACCTTTTAGAAATGAACTTAATTGCTTGTTCTGGGTAAAATAGGGAATATTTGAGTTAGTGAATATTTCTCCTTAATTTTATATGTGTTTGTGTATGGGTTTCAAACCAGACTCCTTCTTTCAGCCTTTTTCTATTTGAAAACTTGTAAAAGACCATTTTAAGAGCAAATAATTATTCACAATCTATTATCTTGGGGATGTTGAGAAATGGCAGGTCCTCATCACCCTTAGTGATTTGGGCAGGAGGACTTGCAAAGAGGTGAAGGTCAGGCGGAAGAAAACAGAATATTTTCTATTCAGTGTTAAACATAAAGGTTGTTAATATGCAGTCACTATTAGAGTTGGCTTTCTTGTATTCATTTTTATTTTTACAGCTCTGACATTTTATTTCTCCAGGGTGACTTCATAGCATTATAGGTATTGCAGGGATCACTGCTGGGCAGCTTCATGGATCCTTTTTTCCTCCCGACTTTCTTATTTCATTGTAGCACACAAAGTTGAAGGGTGAGTTTCAATGTCCTCATACAGATGAATTTCTAAGTCTTTACTAAGTGGAGTCCTTGGTGCCAATAGAAGAGAAGAGAATATATGTAGCTCAAGGTTTACTGCTTTACTCAGGGTTTAGTAAGTGTTTACTAAGTGCTATCGCACCTTGCAAATAACATCATTGTAGAAGACTACTTTGGTATGAATGGGCATCTTCAGGAGCTGGATAATGGAGATGGGGCAGAGTAGAAATACAGTCATGATGATGAAGACAGACTGAGCTGAATCATTTTGAAATGTATCAGCCACAGTTCCTTATCATTATGGCTTTTCTTTGGAGCTGACTGCTCACTACCAAGACACAGGCGATGAGGAAGGGGAGAAAGCGTTCTGAGTATGGGTACATAGCAGAGGTGAAATGCTTATTCTCCTGAATTGAAAGTGAGGATACATATACTTACATCTTAAGAGTAAGAAGTAATATTGACGGAAGGAAGAGAAGAGGGCTCATAATCAAATAATTTTATATTTTTATTAAACTTTCTAATCTTAAACTGTTTTTGAGTGTGTGTTGATACAATGGAAATACCTCCTAGTTGGTGGGATGTTGTTAACAGTATTGTTGACTTGCAAAGTAGTCTTTAGATCTGTGGTCCTAACTTGCATGGAATAGCATGAGCATGGCTGGAGTAAAACTGAGCTTTGGTTGCACTTGTGGCATACCAGTAAGACATGCCAGAATTGACTAGTACTTTCCTCACTGTTAGCAGAAAATACTACATGCAATGTGGGTAAAACTAAGACTGGCCAGCTAGTCTACACCTCTTCTATCTTGTTAAAAATTGTTATATCAAAGCCTTGACTGACCAAAACCATTATGGATTGTGAAGGACAAAATCTATGAGCCCATTTCATGGCAACTATGAAGACTGTGACTTGGAATGTAAAAGGAGTAAATGATAAAGAGCATGCATTAATGAATGAAAAAAAGGAAAAAGAACTCTATTTGTTGTTATGTCTTAAAACTAAGAGAAAGGGGATGCAATAGATCTGAATGAAGGTGGGCTGATATTGTGGAGTGGTGTTCATGGGTACATGCAGAGAAATGAAGGTAACTGTTTAATTATGAATGAAAGGGCTAAAATGAAAGCCAGAAAGGATAAATTGATGTCATCCAGCTAGCTGTGGGTACATATGAAAACAAGTATCCTATGCTGGAGACAGTTGCATGTTACATTCTAGTGAATGGTGATACTGGAAAAATTAGAGAGGAATTTTGAGAAACATTATGCAACATTCCTAACAAATGGATTCTAAGAGAAAAAATATATATCACCAGATGACATGAATGGATGGATGGGTGGGAATGAGATGAGAGAATACAGAAAAATTAATTGGGCCCTGAGAATGGTGAGTAGTGTGTATCTGCTTAAAAAAGGCCCTTTTGTTTTGAATGTATGGTTTAAACTAAGCCTATTTATATGTATTCATGGCAGAGGAATGAATATAAATCTAAAAGCATGACTGATTGTTTACAAAGAAAGATTGAGAGGATTAGTAAAGAATACAACTATAATGACAGGTTCTGAATGTGGGATAGAACATTATATGGTAGTGTCAAGAATAGATCTGAGGAAAAATTGACATGGAAGAAAAGGAAAGAAGTAAAAGAAATAAGAGTGAAAGTAGAACAACAACAGGAAAAGAAACTATGAATCCTGTATGGAAGAGTATTCAAAATAGCTTCATCTCCCAACAGAACGAATTGAGAATGGATATAAGGAAAGAGGACGCAGAAGCTTTTCTGAACAGAGGAAAAAGAATTGGGTTACCAAACACCACAGAAGTGTTTGGGGTTATGCTAATGGGGATACGAAGCTAGTTGGTGATATGATGACATGAAAGAGGCTGTGGATGAGAAAAAATGCACAGAAAAGAGTGACTGTTGCCAAAAAAAAAAAAAAAAATTGAGGATGAGGGAAATATATTGTATAATGTATAGATAGAGGAAATGATAATTGAACAGAATGTAGTCAAAGAGAGCAAAAATGGTTAAGACTGAAAAGGCAAAGAAAATGCCGAATTATTTTGATGGAAATAAACAATTGTTCTGGAAGTCAATGAAGAAAACTAAACAAGGAGCCTCCATTGGAGTGAATGGAATTAAAAATGAAAGTGATAAAATGATGAAACCAAAATAAGAGAATGCTGATACACATGTAATTGGCAGTATGTGGTCTCTTGCCAGGAATTAGTATTTGTCAAAAGAAGCAAAAAATGGCTGTGTATAGGGGTGTGTCTGTGTCCATATTTTTACATGGAAATGAGAGTCTGGTATGTTAAGAAAAATATAAAAGTTGAATGCAATGGGAATAGGGTACTTCAGAGTGCAAGTGACAAAATAAGGACAGAGTGAGACCAGTATGAAGAATTACTTTGAGGTGATTTGGTCATGAGAAAGAAAAAAAAAGGTATTGAATTGCAAAATATGAAGGAAGAGTGAATAGATTAAGAGGAAGGGGAAGACCAAGAAGATTGAGGAGATCCTCAGACAGAGGCAGGCAAGAAGTTTAAAGAACAAAAGACAGTACATAAACTGATCTGTGGAGGAAGTGGAAGCAGGGGTGGTTCCCAAGAGTAGAAAAGTATGAAATGAACAGTGAAGTGAACAATGTTGTTGTAATTTACATTTTGCTATTGTTACTGGGGGGAGGGTGGGGGACACAACTCATGCCTTTAATTCCTTTGGCTTACTATTTCTTACTTCTTTCTTACTCTTTGCAAAATACTACTTATCACAAAAGGGAATAGTGTGATGGACATACCTGTATGTAGGTATGTATGTTATCTAGTTGTAATCCTTACAACAAACCAGTAAAGTAAGTCAGTATTGTTATGCTCTAAACTTCAGATGAGGAGATGAGGCTGAGAATAAGTCAGTTGCATAATGCCACATACTAATACATTGAGGGCAGAAATGACATTGGAAACCCAGATGTTGCCAAGCCACTATCCTACACAAGTTTTCAGTAATACCAACCATAGTCTAGCACCTTCCTTTTCACAGCAAGCAGGTAATTTTGAGAATGAAAGTCCTAGACTCTGCTATTTGGGCTTACAACCTGTCCCATATTTTAAGGAATGTTTCTTTAGGATTAAAATGTAGTTAAAAAAATTAATAAGGAATTCATTTTGTTCAGGGTTTGTTTGGGGCAGTAAGGGGACTTTAATACTTTTAGACTTAAAGGCAATGCACAAGTCTTTTGAGGACCAAGGTGGATTTACATTGCAGATATGTGGCAAGATAACAGATTGTACTGTGGTAGGTACCACAATTACCAGGAAGCTTGTGTTTCACATCCAAGTGTCACCTCTGCAGGGATGTGCAGAGGATATGCTTTGGGTGGAGAGCAGATGGGCCTCTAAAACTGTGGCATGTTCTGAGAAAGACTGGAACCCTATTCAGGAAGTATGTTCCTATGAAGAATTTAACATGTGAAGTACAGTGAGTAGCCCCTCTTCTTTCTAAGTTAGACTTTGATGTCAGCGAACAGCCAGTCATCCAAGGGGACAGGAGTTCAATGATATCACAGTGCAACAAAGATGGAAAGGGCTGATCACCACCTCCTGTTTGGTTGTTGAATTCTAACAGGAGAATGATCGCTTGAATAAGGTTTCTCTCTCTTCTTTCTTTCAAAGAGTTGCCAGCATCTGGTTATGTAGCATGTGCCCACATGGCATTCTTTTGCACTTCAAAAGCAAAGGGGAAAAAAAGGGGGGAGGGAATCCCAATACAAAAAATGCACAGAATGAAAGTTTTTTGGAGTTTTTTTTTCTTTTTTACTTGTAAAATTGTTTCATATTTTCTTTTTTAAAAAAAAACATATTCCTCTTTGGGATAGTTTTATCAGTGAAATGCGGATTAAAAATATATATCTATATTCATTTTAACAGCCTCTTACAATATGTTCTATCTTTCCAAACTAGCATGCTCCATCAATTAGCTATCCATTTCATACTTCCAAGGAACCTGGTGTCCAATTTACGCTGTGGGACTATTAAGTTAGCCACTGGTGGGCCTATGTTCTATACATCTGCAAAACATCTATGCCACTTTCAAACCATTTAAGTGAGAAGGCCAGGCCTTATGAAGACAATATTTCCCAGGGCTACTCCAGCTACAGCATTTCAGGTCCTGGGGAAGGAAGAAAGCCTCCACTTCAGCTTTCTTTCCTCCTGATTTCCATTACCAAAAAAGCAAAAGTAGCTGATATAGAAGTGAGCAGGCAGGAAACAGAAAGAGGAATGTACAAATCACTACTTGGGGACTGAACTCTTGCTGGGTCACAGGGAGGGGTCTTGGGAGTGAGGTGGGTGGTACTGGAATTCAGGTTTGACCTTCAGGTTATACATATTATTTATTTTGGTATTTATTATTTCAGTTTTTATTCTACCTATAGAATTGTTATGGAGTCATTATGGAATTGGGCAGCTTTACAAATTAGATAAATAAGTAGTAAAAAGGCCTCTAGTAATTATTACTCCATCTCAAATGGTCTGGTTGAAGAGAACAGTGTTAACTCCTTTCCTGAAAGTAAAAAGAATGGAAACACAATGCAACTCCCAAGTAAATTGGAAAAGTTGTGGAGAAGGCTTTATAGATAGGCTTTTGAAATTGCAGTTTTAAGAGAGCTTCTCTTGCTAACCTGAAGGACTGGAGAAGTTTATACCAAGGTAGGCTGACCCTTAGGTAGTCAGCTTCTAAGCTGCAACTTTGGCAGGAGCAGGGGACCAATCTGATGAACTGCCTCCAGAGGATGATGAATCTCAATAGATATCTGAGTTCTCTTGGGGATTTCCCTGCAGGCTTAGCTGTGGGCCTTGCCTGGAATGAGAAGTTGACTCATAACATCTTGGTATTCTGAGAGTTAGGACAGCAATTTGATATTCTGAAGAGCTGAGGGTAATGAAATTTAAAGTTGATGATCAGAATGCAAATAGAGGAAGACTCATAATAAATATAATCACACACACAGCAGTTAAGAATCTCTGAATTTATTCTGTCAAAGATAGCATGCTGGCACTGTATCCATTCAGTACCATCTAGTGGGATTTCTTCAAATGGTTAAAGACCTCTTAGGAGGATCCTTTAGGAAGCAACAGCTTGAACCCTCGTAGACCCCCTCTGAGCAATTGTATAGATAAATGTATGCATATTTATGGTGACTTGGAGTTATTTTATTGACAAAGTTAGAGAGACTAAGCTATTGCACCATGTAATTAAAAAGTTTGTGCAACCTGCTTAAAGGATTGAGCACTACGTGCTCCTGAGATCTTCTTGCATCCTATGCTGTCTATCTATTAAAGGATGCTTGTGAGGGAAAATGAAGTCCTCACAGTTCTGAAGGGGCTGACTGCTGGATGGCCTTTGTTAAAGAAGCCAAATTTAGATGATATGCTTTTAGATCAGGATTCTGTCAAGGTACACCACTACATGCTTTTTGGAAACCCTTGAAGCACTATCTAATTTGACTCTTTTTTTTTAACCTTGTATCTTTCTTTGGATGTTTAGCCCCAGCTGGAGAGATCTTTCAAATTATTAAGATTTGTACAAACATTAGCCTTTTATTACTTCCTAGGTCTTATAGTGGCATTTAAGTAAAACAAAATAAATTTCCAACTTGGTTCCAGATATAAGCCGAGAAAGGCTTCATGGAGGCACAATTATTGCTGTGTATTTGAGGTAAACAAAGTGAGCCCTAAAATGATTTTTTCACATGCCCAGAAATGTAAGTTCTGACAGTATCTCAGACACTGTTTCCTATAGCCATCAGTTTTATATACAATGTAAAGGACTGTGTGAGGGCTTCCTTTGGTTTCTTTAAGTCCCCCCCCCCCCCGCCTTATATGGGCCACCTTTTGTTTCCATTTATTGTTTTTCACTGATGAAAATGACTGCTCCTTTTCCTTTCTACATTTGCTCATTTCAGATACTTTGAAATAAGCCACTGTTGCCCCCAGTTTAAGAGAACAAATAAAGGACAAGAAAAACCTTCCTAGGGCATGAATTACCTCTCTCACCTCTGGGGATGTGATTATTCTTGGCAGAATGCTCTTGTGAAGCTGTTCGCCACACAGCTGTCAACAGCCTGCTCTCGAGCTGAGAGAGCTATGAAGATAAGCATCTCCTAAAACAGTGGTGCCCTTCTTGCCAGCTGCAATATTTGCTGAAGAAAAAGACATAATGCAAACAGTTTTTGGGGATTTCCCCCCTCCTATTTCTTTTGCACTAAGCACATAAACAATTACAGAAGTTACACTTCTGCATTCTGTAGAGCAGGAACAAGTGTACTAGAGCCAGCATCCTGCTTCCTATGGGAAAACTGTAAGCAAAGAATGAAGGCAGCTACTCTTTCCACTTAACTGCTTCACAAAAAGTGATTTTCAGAGGTAGTTTAACTCTGAACATAGAGATTTTATTCAATACTGATCCTGGTTAGTCCATACAAGCATTTTTCTTGAAGAGACCATTGCTACCCATAGTGCTACTGGGCACACACTTTCCCCTATCCCTGTGGACCAACTCTGCCATCCCAAAATTCCTGCTTCTATTCACTTTCAGTAGAAGCTTCTGTGTCAGCAAAACCTTGATAAATAGGGCTTTCGATGGCATAGAGTCTCATGTGTAAATGAATTCTGGATCAGTCCCAGAAGTTCAGGGATAAAGTAGGAAGAACACGGGCCCCCAAGCACCAGTACTTACCATCCACTGTACTTACCTGTTTAAGCATAACACCAGTACAGAGCTATTGGACATCCATGCATTAAGATTAGACTATATCAACTATGCAATTGTCTAATCCAGTTATGATTTCACAGGACTAACGTGCACAGTGGGAGTAGGGCTGATGTAAGTACTTTTCCCTTTGATTTCAGTGCCAGAGGGAAAACACGAATCAACAACAACCACAGACTTAATTTAAAGTAACTTTATAGTTGTTTTTGTGGAAATAAAATGACGGGAGGTCCATTGTGTACAACATCTTGAATTTCCAGGGAAGGAAGATACAAATGTAATAAAGTAATAATAATGATAAATAATAGTTTACCCTTCTACCCTTTCTGAGTTTTGAAGAATATGTTGGTGTTTGGTTACTGCTGATTCTCATCCTTGGTTGTCAAGATAATCTTTTGTTGTCTCAATTGGACTGCTTTGGTAGGTGTAACCCACTTCCTCCTTAAAGAAGAAAGGGCTAGAATCTGTCATGAATTCAGCAAACCTATATTGCTACTGTATTATTGCCAGTTAGCCAGGAAAGCACAAAATACTGTGGACTTGTGACAGAAAAAGGTGTTTCTTTGTAAGATAGCTACATTGATGCAACTAATGAGGCCTCTTCCTGCTACTGAGTTAATCTGCTCTTCACCTATCCTTAAGTCAGCAAAAAACTATACTAGCATGATATTTGCTGTCCCCATTGCTGACTCCTTTCCTGCTTCTGTTGCTCCATTCCCAGTTTCCCAGTCACTCCACTCACCTGACTTCCCACCAAGGTAACAAATGATAGAATGCTAACCGATTTTACAGACTTTGAGGTTAACCTTGAGATTATAGGAAAAAGGGGAATATACTACTATAGCACTGGTACAACTAAGGGCAATATAAGCCCTTCACACTGAGCTGGTCTTCCTCATATGCCGGAGATGAGAAGAAGCAATGTAAAGGGAGCACAGCAGAAAAAAGATATTAGCAAGGTATGTTTGTGTCACAGCTATGTGCAAGTGGGGACACGTCTACAGAAGAGGTGGTAGAGTCTACTTGCTCTCTTAGCTGATAATAGAATTTGAGAGAACAGAAGGAGGCAGTATGGGGTTGGCATCAGAGATGGAGTTGTAAACAACTGAGAAGAGTGGAAGGAAAACTTTGATGGAGGGAGTGTAATGGCTAACACAACCTTGATGGACCTAGACAGCCATAGCTGTTGAGGATTTGTTATTTCAGTAAAGACAAATGCTGGCTGATGAATCTAAATTGGGCTGGGCAGTGGTTTGCTGCTGAAGGCTTGTTAATTCAAGGACAATTCCAGAGAACACTGCTGAAGAGAGATGTTGGGTGAGATCCAGAAGAAGACTCACTGAAGACTAAGAGGTGGCATCACAAGACCTTGTCTACCCTTCACAGATAATCCATCAGGACTGACTGAAGATGACAGCAAATAAAGCATTCCACCAGCTGGGGTGAGGGAGTAAGCCTGTGCCAGTGAGAAAGAAAGGTAGCTGGCCAGTATTTATTTAGCCCTTTCCTCATCTATAAAGTAGGAGGTAAATAAAGAGAAGAATAATTACAAATGCATGTTAGAGCAAAATCATAGCTTGCAAACATATACTTAGTTACAGAATCCTTAGTCTTTGATAGTAGAGAAGAAAAAGTTCCCTCTGCAAGGCAGTTTAAAAAGTCAAGCGGCTGCCTTATCAGGAGGCAAAAGGGAGGAGAAGGAAGCCATTAAAATGCCATTAGTTAGTTGTAAATTCTGCTAAACTAATTGGTGCTGTTAACTATGTTGTGTTTTTATAATAAGGGGGTATCCAAAAGAACTGCCTTTGTACTGTATCTTTCATCAAATCCTATGAACCCCCAGATAGCTCCAGATACAGTGACCACCCTGTAAGCTGCCTTGAGCTCTTGGGATATAGTTCTAACAAATAAATAATAAAAATAAAAATCTCCCTCATTTTGCTGCCTGAGAATGAGACTGCAAAATAGAGGGTATCTTATTTCACAGCAGGTACATTCGCTCATACATGCTTTCTCCTTGATGCCATCTGTAACATAGTGAAGAAAGGGATAGAGTCCCTAGGATTTGAATCCACATGAGGGAATATCTATCTGCATTTGTGAGCCCTGTTATATTATGGGAAAATCTGCCCAGCTTTTCTAGCGTAGTAGTTCACCTTCAGCCAACAGTAATTTAGTTACAGCAAGTTTCTGTAGTACCCCCTGGGTTACACAGAGGCTCAGAGACCTGTTGTATCCCTTCTGTCAAGGCATTGCCTAAACAGAGCAGATCTTCCCTCCACCCTCCGTCATAAATGTCATTAGTCTTTTGTAACTTTTTTCAGGATAAGGCTATTATTCAGTCTTTGGATGGCATACTAGGGAGGGACCAGGACAAAAACACGGGTGAAGTCAGCATAAAAGTTAAATGTGATCATTTCAATGCAATTAATGTTCATTTAAATTGATTAAATGCAGGTAATATTCCTGGATTTAATATTATCCCTTAAGTATTGCATTAAAACTTACAATTTGGTGAGCATTTGGGGGAGATGCTTTTAAAGGCCAGAGCGATATAGGCATCCTTCAGAAACAGAACACAATGCATCACACTTCTAATGACCTACCAGGATGTACATGGGAGGAGGTCCTGTTTATGCATTGTAAGGAGTCCCCCGAAGGATGATAATCTGTGCAATTGCTATGTTTTGTCCCTATTGTTGTGTCCAAGCTTCCCAACAGCTACGTGGTCTAAGATGGCAAATGATAAGCACTGGTTAGCAGCATGGTGCCCATGAGTATCAAGGCACTGGTGACACTCCAAATGATGTTTCCAGTTGTTTCTGTGGAGTGGAAGTAAGTGTTGAACAAGTTCAGCACATATGGTTGAGGGAAGAGAATTCAACTGTAGGGCCCTTTCAGAAGTCAGTCTTTCTTCAATAAGAAACAGCTGTGGTTATTTTAATGCTATCCCAGGACTGCTAGGGATGTGACATCATAGAGCAACTAAACCTGGACTTTTGAATTTATTGGCAATATGCTTTGTCTTACCAAGATGTGTGCGCCATGGTATGTCTTAGGAATGGAATGGAAACAGCAACCTGAGGCTTCCTGGTGGTTCCACTCCTTTGTATCAACTAGACGTCCTAAATGAGTGTTCCCACTCCAAACACACACACACACACACATACACACACTTTTCTCATTTTACTGTCCTATTTTATTTACCTTAATCCCCATCCCTTCACAAAGGAAGAAAATGAAAAGCCTCCATTAGGTTTTATGACACAACTCTTTCCCCCATCCTCACCCCCATCCCCACCCCACCTGAGAAAAGAATTTGAGATCAGGAAAGGAAGGGGGACAAGTAGGAGGAGCTGGGAAGAGGAGAAGAGTTTGTATTCTAATTTCAAACTGCAGGAATCCCAGGTGTATTGTCTAGGGTTTCCTGTAATTTGCCTACAGAATAAGCAGTCTGGAAGAAAATGTTTGCAGCACTGTATGCGCATATTAATTACACAGCAGGATAAAATGATTTCTTTGTAATGGAAAAAGTAAGCGACCTACAGGAAAGAAAAAAAGACTCTCTAAATTTGCTGACAGAAGCAGGCTCCTGTTTTAAAAGAAGAGATAGTGAGCACAGAAATCTGTTGCCTATTTAAAGTTCATTTTGGGATCTCTGGTTTCCCTACAGCTACATGGTCTAATATGGCAAACTATAAGCACCAGCTGGCAGCATGATGCCCATGAGTATCAAGGCATTGGTGATAATTTGACACTCCAAATTATGTCTGTGGAACCCAAAAATTAAAGTTCAAATATTAAAATAAATAATAATAAATTGTCAAAATGTCGCGA